>NC_141045.1:5647500-5810000 GCF_052040795.2 Danio rerio
ATTTTGCTTCAATTATATCTGTTAACCTGAATGAACATTATTTCCAACCAGTTATGTATGTGTGTGTGTGTGTGTGTGTATATATATATATATATATATATATATATATATATATATATATATATATATATATATATATATATATATACATACATACATACATACACACACACACACACACACACACACACACACACACTCACCGGCCACTTTATTAGGTACACCTGTCCAACTGCTCTTTAACGCAAATTTCTAATCAGCCAAACACACCAGCAACTCAATGCATTTAGGCATGTAGACATGGTCAAGATGATCTGCTGATGTTCAAACCAAGCATCAGAATGGGGAAGAAAGGTGGTTTAAGTGACTTTGAACTTGGCTTGGCTGTTGATGCTAGACGGGCTGGTCTGAGTATTTCAGAAACTGCTGATCTACTGGGATTTTCACGCACATCTATCACTAGGGTTTACAGAGAATGGTCAGACAAAGAGAAAATAACCAGTGAGCGGCAGTTCTGTGGGCGTAAATGCCTTGTTGATGCCAGAGGTCAGAGGAGAATGACCACACTGGTTCGAACTGATAGAAAGGGAACTTTCTGATTTTTCTTGGCACACTCTGGGCTCGTTAGAACTAATTGAGCATTATGTCAACATCACAGCCTATCTTGGAATTGTTGCTGACCATGTCCATCCCTTTATGACCAGAGTGTACTATCTTCTAATGGCTACTTCCAGCAGAATAATGCGCCATGTCTTAAAGCGCGAATCATCTCATACTGATTTCTGGAAAATGACAATGAGTTTAAATGGCCTCCACAACCACCAGATCTCAACCCAATAAAGCACCTTTGGTATGTGGTGGAACGGGAGGTTCATATCATGGATGTGCAGCCGACAAATCTGCAACAACTGCCTGATGCTATCATGTCAATATGGAGCAAAAATCTCTGAGGAATATTTCCAGTATCTTGTTGAATCTACGCCATGAAAGATTAAGGGAGTTCTGAAGGCAAAATGGGGTCCAACCCGTACTACTAAGGTGTACCTAATAAAGTGACCGGTAAGTGTGTATGTGTGTATCTATCTATCTATCTATCTATCTATCTATCTATCTATCTATCTATCTATCTATCTATCTATCTATCTATCTCATAGCAGTGTACTACAGAGATCTGTGTTGGTGTAATAAGCAATAATTTGAGAAATTGGTAAACAAAAATCAATCAACACATCCTTCCATCCATCCATCCATCCATAAAAACATGCTGGGTTCCAAAATTTCTTCATGTTGTCCCAACACAAATAGATTAAATTAAACTTTAATTGTTTTTACAAATTTAAGTTGATTGAACACAAAACAATTAAGTTGTCCAAAAAAAAAAAAACAACTCAAGAATTGTGTTGATTTAGGTGATTTTAAATAAGTAGTTTGAACAAGCAGCATATTTTTTGAGTTAGTCTTTCTATCTATTTTCCTTTCTGTCTATATTCCTGTCTTTCTGTTTTTTTTTTTTATACATTTGATTAGATATAGATGTTTTGACTTTAACTAATAAAAACTAATATTAGGGCCTAGTCATGGTTGAAGGCCTCTTATTTATATTAAACAAAATAGAAATAGAAAATTAGTTTTCGTGAAAATTTAATGCTGTAATCATGAACAGAATGAATGCAATTTTTCAAGTTAGCTAAAAACCCAGCAGACAATTTGCTCTAATTTTTTTTTAAGCAAGGTTATGTTAGAAAAACTAGTTTTTACAATAGACTGTAAAATGTGTTCACCTGACATTTGCACTGAATTATCCAGAAGATTTATTTCTTCTGTGACCTGCTTGAAATAAGACAAAAATGTCGAGATGTCAGTCTGTGGGCTAAAAGTGATCTATAGCAAGATAAGTCTGCTGAATAGTAATAGTTCAGCTTGTGTGGAAATGGAGTTTAACCTGTACTGAAGCGGGAACAGTGTGTCTTCAGGAGTCCTGGATGAATGAAGGCTTTCTCCTGTAAGTTACTTCAGGGACAGTTTCTCCAGGGTTGTCTTGTCAAATCTTCCTCCTTTCACTCACTCTTTCTCTCGGTTTTCTTTTCCGTCTCTCTCGTCATTTCTTGATAGCCTACGTGTTCTCATATCAAGGTCAGATTCGTTATATTGCTCTCTTAAAATTCTGCTATCCAAAAATACCCTCGCGAGAATCGATATGTCTGGGTCAAACTGAACAACATTGCAGAAGTTACGTCGTTATTTACCTCACGTATCATTTGCGTTCGTCTTCCGGCGTCATACTTTATCATCTTCAAATGTGTTTAGATAAGTTAATAAAGAATAAAAATGCCTCTAAATCACCTGTGGTATCTGAAATACCAATAATAGTTGTTCTAGTATGTTATTAGGACATAACGTCATCTGACTAGCACGTTTGCCTCAAGTTATTCGCGCCATTTATGTTGGTTCTGTTGTGGCTAATTCTCATGAATACGTTTGTGGCTAAGGAAAGTTGGATTTGTAGACATACTGTATTGGTAAGTGGCATGCTCACTTAATCTTCTCGTAAGTAAACTAGAAGAAATACTACTTTAAAACGTTTTTAGATTTATTTTCTATTATTTTTAATATAAATGCACCTTATTCATCAATGGTATCTGAAATGCTAATATTTGGTATCTGATACAGTATTCGCCTGACTAGCATGACCTGATTTTTGGCGCCATGTATGTTAATTTGGAATTACATGTTTGTGGTTTTGTTAGTTTTTGTTTAGTTTTTGTTTTTAGTTTTAAACTTTATTACTCCAATTAGTAAATTAATAATAATCCAATTTGGGGCAATTCATTCCCTAGCCAGGCTGGGACCCCAGCCAAAACCAGCTATGTCCAGCTTAAACCAGGCTGGTCAAGCTGGTTTTAGCTGGATTTAGCTGGTCATTTTCCAGCTTGACCAGCTAAGACCAGGCTGGAAATGGCTTGAAACCAGCCTGGAAGTGGCTAAACCCCTCTAAAACCAGCCTGGTCGACCAGGTTTAAGCTGGATTTTTTAGCAGGGTTCCGACATGGTGTTGCTCCACATAGCCAACAGTATAACGAGAATGACACACTTAACACTATAAACATCAACACTTAACAACAGGTACAAAAAAACCCAATAATAATCCAATAACTACATTTATAATGTAACCTAATTGCTTCAGGCACAAAAGTAAATTTATAACGATTTGTAGAACATCTTATTGTCCTTAGTCGTCGACCAAGGGGTATACACTCAAAATGTTTATTTAGGTGGTGTGTGCTGTCTTCTATTATTTAATGTGCCATCCTCAACACCTGCTGTTTGTAATAGTATGCAAGACTTCGCAGGGGAACTCCCAAAATCTTTGAGCACAAATTAACGATGCCTTGAAGACGATTCTTGTTTTTTATCGACGGTGAAGAAAACCAGCAAATAAAGGAAAAAGACAAAATACTTTCAATAAATGAATTGTAAAAGGTCTTAAGAATAACTTTCTCTACATTAAAAGAGTTGAGATTCCACAATAAAAACAATCTTTGATGAGCCTTATTAATAATAGTATGTGTATTTTGATCAAATTTCAACCTGTTGTCAATTATTGTTCCTATAGGTACCTATATTCCTCCACAATCTCGAGCTGTGTGTCATTGATTAGCACCCTTTGGAGAGCAAATGTTTTTTTTTGCCAAAGTTAATGAGAGTTTTTTTTTTTTTTTTGGTTTTTGACACATTCAGGTCTAGTCTCCTTTTATTACACCTTGAGATAAAATAATGCAGGACTGAACCATATTCCTGGTCTGAGTGAGTAGGAATTCGGTTCAGTCCTGCGTGATTTCATCTCATGGTGTGATAAAATGAGACTAGACCTTAGGAAGATTAATTTGGAGCTACATAAAGGTAAGTAGACACATTCTTTATCTTTTCCTAAGTAAATTAGAAAACACCCAAGTTAAAATGATCTACCTTCTGTGTAACTTTCTAGACTTATTATCTGCACAGACAGAAGATTCGTTGGATAGAGACAAGATTAATTAAATATCAAGTTTAACAACTATAGTGAGACGCGATCCAGCAGCACATCCTTGATAATCTGTACGACGTGCACTGCTCTCTGGGGTTTTGTGCTCAAAGTACCCAATCAGGGTTCAACGCTAAGGATTTTTTCTACTGATCTGACCGGGCCAGTGAGTTAGATTTTTACTTGCCCTGCCGAAATTTTTACTGGCCCCACCAAAAAAAAAGAAGGGAAGTTAATAGCTTTTTTTAGCCACATATATTAAATGATGTGTCAAAAATAACGTCTGTGAATCTAGCATTTCAATACTTAAAAAAGTTAATAAATGGTTAATGAGCAAAATTTTAAGTGTTATGCAAACAAACAGAGCCGTATGGCAAATGTGGAGGGGTTTCATTGCAGTTCGAAATTATTTAACAAAAGGTGGCTGACTTGCCAAGCTGACGGCAAACTGTGCAAAACATCACTTCATTTATTTGTCGTGTTAATCCCACGTAAATGTCTGCTTCCAAGACGTCAGGAACATGACATTTTCTTTTAGCCTTATACTGTGATGTTGTCACCATGTTGCCGTTTCTTCGTTGTACTGATTGTCACCAGGTTATGGGGAAAAACAGCATGCTCAAAACATCGAGAGGAACCGAAAAGCAATATAGTATCTATGACATCACAGAGAAGATAGCATTTAAAGACTTAAAAACACAAACTTAAAAAGCACGCAATTGACAAAAAGTTGCAGGCAAATTAAACTTTAGTGACAAGGCAGCACTGTCCCATTCGGGCCAGTAATGACCCTGTCTACTGTCCCAGGTGTCTCTCACGCTGGCCCTAGGCCACCGGGCAGTCCTTATTGTTGAGCCCTGCCCAATAATACCCAGCTGACTGCTCAAGCTCAGATGCGCTTGTATGCTGCAGCGCATGCCTTTCTGTGTGGTCACGTGATGTGCGTTTTCAGCAATATACTGTGGAGAGAGGGTTTTTCAGAAATGCTAGATGAAACGCCAGTGTGAACGTGGATCGTTTTCATCCTAAAATGCCGTTTTAAAACTAAGATGTATTAGTGTAAGCGGGGCCTAATGTGTAATCTCGCGAGCGGGTTGCTACTGCAACGGGGGCGGGGCAGAGGATCGCAATGCCGGCTCAGCATCGTGATGATGGCATCAACTGTCGACCCAACCCTACTAGCAAGTAATTAAGGTGGCCGTTATTTACTCTTGTGACTCGTGTTGTAGTTAACGTTAGTTCATCGTTAGTACGTGCCTTAACTTATCATTAATTCATATTAATGTTTAGTTTACATATGAATACATCATTATTTATGTACTGTTATTGTAAAGTATTACCGATAACTCTCATGAGAATGCGTTTGTGGTTTAATGAAATTGGATTTGAAGCAGCATTAAGGTAAAAAAATAGACATTTATCTTCTTGGAAGTGAACTCAATTCACTCCCTTTTGTGTTTAACTTTATATTTAACTTTTTTTTTCACACACCACAGCAGGAGCTCTTGGAGAAACCGGATTTTTTCTTTCTTCTTCTTGTTTCTGACGAAACCTGTTGAGATGTGACATTTTCACGAAAAGCTTCTTTCTTTTTTTTTTTTTGGCATTTCCTTCAAAGGCCTATTCACCAATGTTATTAACGAGGGCCGTTTTAAGCCCTTGCTGCTGGTAAATTGGGTTTTCTGAAAGGAGATTCCTGTGTGTAGAGTCTATTTTGGGAAGCGGTGGTGACCCACGAGTAGGGGAATGACAGGAGGGTCGTTCTTCAAGGAAAGAGGTAAAAAATATAACCTTTTCATACATCACAGAATAAAAGGATTCATTACATTATGATTTGGGAAAAACCAAGGAGGATCCTAACAGAGGTTTGGAGGAGAAGCTGTTCTAATCACAACTAGTAAATAGTTGGTTTTAGTACCATAGTATTAACTGCAACCATAAACAGTGACTACGTTTGCATGGATATCAGTAATCTAATTATTTACCTTAATCTGAATAAGACTATAATGTGATGAAGGTGTTTGCTTTTTGAATGTTCATTTCATGATACTGTTTTACATGTTATAGCACATATTTTGATTAATGCCATTGCGTCACTGCATTATCCACGTTTCCTCATGTAATTTAATGGTGTTTAATTTTTAGCTTCTCGACTTGTATTTATTTACTTATGCTTCAACACCAGCCTTAGACATTTGGGGTCGTAACATAAATTGGGGGCTCATCCGGGATATGAACCCAGGACCTCTAGTTTTTCCTGGTAGGAAGAGGTCAAATTTGAATTTTTACTGTTGATCATGAGTTACAGTGCAAAAAGTTTATAGATTTTATTTGGAGTATAGTGTGAGAGTGTAATGCTGCGTTTACACCAGATGCTGAAGGGCGGATAAATCGCGCAAATCGCTGCATGAAAATTTTGAGTTTACTCACTTCACACGTCAAATCCGCTTCATTCGCGCATCAAATTCCCCTAAGAACAGACGCGGATTCGCGTGATGGGCAGGGCTTCTGTCTGCCCGGTGACTCTAGCTTCATTGCTAAATAGCTCGCATGGATTTTATGAAGAAAATAACAGTGTTTATATGTTTTATGAAGGCTGAAAAACAGTGCCGATACGTTTTGGGCCGTGTCTGAGTCCACTACATTCTTTCAGAGGTGCATCCAGCTCTGTGAGCTAATAACTCCTCCAGAAACTTAACCTGGATGATGGAGGCTTTCAGCGGTGCTTCTGACTGAGCCGAGCCCAGTTTGATGAACTTTTTGTCGGTGTCAGCTGTAGGATTTCCCCCGGGACACCGACAACAGGCGATACGTCACAATCATGCCCCCACAACAGCAAGCTCCTGATTGGTTAACGCGGCGCGAATGTCCGCTGAAGTTCAGATTTTTGAACCTGAGTAATTTGCGCGAAACGCGCGTCAAGCGTGTCAAACGCACAAAATGCTCAAATTTGAGCCGCATGTATCACGCCATTCGCACCACGCAATTCGCGTCATTTGCGCCGCTCCATTCACACATATTGCGCCGCAGGATGTCTATTCGCACGTTTGCATTGACTTAACATGTAAATCACTTGCGCTTGACACGCGTTCCGCGTCTGGTGTGAACGAGCATAAGAGTGTTTGAGAATATCAAAATAAGCAGCTCTGGGGTCCGGTCTTCGTATGTGGATTACTCAGTTAGCTGGATTTGGTTATTGACGATTTGACACAATCCAGGATCGTTTTGTTCTTCAAAAATGATCCGAGACTTGTTGTCATAGCAACAGTTCTGTTAGCTCATTTCATATAAACAGGATTAGATCCGGTCAGTTCAAGCAAAGATAATACTGAAAGTATGTACCGAATACTGATATTTTCTTACAGTAGTAGTAAATAGTAAATAAAATAGTAAAATAAATAGTTTTTACAGTAGGAAAATAGTAAATATATTTTTAAAGTTATTAAAAAGTTATTAATAAAACTTGTGCAATCTGCAATCCAAAATAAAAGTATAAAGACTGCCACCTGGTGGTTCAAAGAGAACATTTATTGATATGAACTTTTAGATCGCTTTAGTACAATTTGTGTGTAACAGACATGCACAATATGCGACTTTTTTTTTTTTTTAAAGCAATAATACATATGCAGTCATGAACATGTTTTGCCAGCTAATATGATGGTGATTTGATGTAGAGATCTGTGCGGGACTAAATTTTGAATCCCGCTCCCACCAGGTTTTAGCCCAAACCCGACCGCTCCCGCTTATATTCAGCATTTGTTGTCCCGCTGCCCGCCCCACCCTGTTTTCTACCCACCGAGCCCTGTTCCCGCTAACGAACGGGGGGAGAACAAAACCGAAAACCACCCAGCTATACAGAGTCCAGACAGCCTATAACAAGCTGTCTGTATAAACACACACACACACACACACACAGCAACAAACAAGCTAAACGCAGCATCACGCTGTCTCATTCACTCACATACCTACGCTCACTCGCTCACTCTGGAGTCGGGAGCTATATTGCTAGACGGCCCGATCCCGTCCAAAATTAAACCAGTTACCGAGTGCTCCCGCACTTTATTTGGAAATTTATTCCCGTGTTGCAGAAATCTGATCAGGTCCCGCAGTACAGCCGCGGGAATGCAGACCTCTAATTTGATGCTTCACAAAAGTTGCAGACACCTTTACCAATATCAAAATGCTTTTGTAAACATCCAGTTATTTCTTACACCGATGAAGAAACCGGCTACTACAATACTATGACTACTATAATAAAGAAAATCCACTCTAACTGTAAAACTAAATAAATTGATAAATACTCTTGACACATGAAAGTGTAACGCCTGCAGCCCACAACAAAGGTGGAAAGTTATTGCGTATCATTTTTAGCTAACCGTTTACTATGAATTTGATGTAATTTTGCTCACATGCATAATTGAATATTAATCAGATGATGTCATTACGCTGCTGTGCTGTCAGCCAATCGTTGCATTGCATGACACATGCAGGGTTCATCCAGACATTTTAATCTGCCAAATCATCTTAGATCATTTAAGCGAGGTACGAAGAACAGACCCCAGCTCTCAGAACATAGTAAGTGTATTTATGCACACATAAAGGGTTAATACTCCAACAGATGATCAGCTGTAAAAATATCTAACAGAAAAAAAACACCAAAAATCAAGACAGCATAATTAAATGGCGTCAAGGCTTTGCAATCAAAAAAAGGTTGCTATAATGTATGTCAATGGGGCAAAAACAGCCCCCAACATAACGAAAGAGATGTCAGTTTGAACAATCCACAAGGTTTAATAAACTAAGTCTACCTTGAAGAAAGTAACGCCTCAGTTTTGTCTCCTAAAGAGCAATAATTTGATATGGAGGTCATATAGAAACTAAAAAATGGTTATAAGGAGGTGCATATGCCACATTTGTGCTCATGTTTTGGTCATTGTCAGAATGCTTGACTGTCTTACAGCTGTCTCTGGTGTTGTTTGACAGGTCTCCGTCCTTTTTCCCTATTTGGAGAGAGTGGGCGGAATGAACCCGGACAGGCTGTGGTTTTCTGAGCATAATAAGTTTCGACGTGTCTCATTTTAAAAGCATCAGGAAATGCCCCCCCCCCCACCGCGCCACAGAAGGACACACGTCACCATCTCTGCATGACCTTCGTATCTTACATCCTACTTTTAAGGTAATTACATTTTAATGTTTTTGGAATAAAAAAAAATTCCTTGCATAAATAATGAGGGAGGACATATTAAAGAAGAGGTTGATGACATTTCATCGCAACGAATACCTGCTTAGTCATGAGCATGCGAGGAAAAGCCCTTGTTATGTAAATCTGACAGACTGTAAATAATTGAGTGATGGAATATTCTTGCTTTAATAATGCACATACATTTAATTACCTGCTGTCTTACTTTCCTCTTGGTCATAGGTTTCTGAACTACAGCCTCTTTGTATATTCAGCAAGGCTCATTGAAACCTTTGAGATTACTACTCTATGATCAACTCTTAACTGAAAAAAGTTTTAATTGACCAAAATCAGCAAGCTTATCATTGACAATGTGGATTTGGCAGTTAAATTAAGATGTTAATTGCATAGAAATAAACATAAGAACAAAAAAATCCTATTAATCCTAAAGTTCTTGCAAAAACATTTTTAAAAAATGGCGACAGTATTTAATTCCAATGGTTTAGTATCTACATTGGAGATTAATTTGTGCTTGAAAATAAAATGTTAATTTCAAAAGTTCACACTCAGCTGATGGTTGATTATAAAGTTTGTTTGGCATGCTGTCCCGGGAGAGAGCACTGAGCTCATAAGATCCTCGAGCCCGGGGCTCCCTCCCATTTGCAAGGCTAGAGGGGAGTTTGAGCTTAGGCAGATCTTGAGAACTCCCTTGCTGTAGTAGCTAGTGAACAGATAGTGATTGCTTTTAAGCGATAACTACTTACAAGGAGCATGTCTATGGTGCCGATTTGGATTAGTTGATTACCTTAAGTTGCATGTTTTTGGACGGTGGGAGGAAATCGGGAAACAGGGGAAATCCACGTGAGCACAGGAAGAACTTGGTAAGGACTAGAACCAGTGACGTTTTTGCTGTGAGGCAGCAGTGCTAACCACTGGGCCGCTGTGCCACCCATCTAGGAAAGGAGGAGGAGTAGGGGTAGAAGGGGGATTCTTCAAAACGAAGATGGCTGTTAAATGGAACTCAGGGTATTTATAGTGGCTTAGGGATTGCCCGATTGGTGAATCATACAGGAGTAATGATGTAATGGTGGATCAGCTGCAAAAAATCATAAGCACGTGATCATCTTCAAATTAATTATAAATAAACTTTACTTATTTTCCCAGAGATGGCTGGAAGGGATATCAGCAGACTGTGCTCTAGGCTAGTTTTTAACAGCAGATGATGCTCTAGGCCAGTTTTTAACAGCAGACAGTGCTCTAGGCTAGTTTTTAACAGTAGATGGAGCTCTATGCTAGTTTTTATCAGCAGACTGTGCTCTAGGCCAGTTTTTAACAGCAGACTGTGCTCTAGGCTAGTTTTTAATAGCAGATGGTGCTCTAGGCTAATTTTTAACAGTAGATGGCGCTCTAGGCTATTTTTTATCAGCAGACTGTGCTCTAGGTTAGTTTTTAACAGCAGATGGCGCTCTAGGCTAGTTTTTATCAGCAGACTGTGCTCTAGGCCAGTTTTTAACAGCAGACAGTGCTCTAGGCTAGTTTTTAACAGTAGATGGAGCTCTATGCTAGTTTTTATCAGCAAAACTCTAAGCCAGTTTTTAACAGCAGACTGTGCTCTAGGCTAAATTTTAATAGCAGATGGTGCTCTAGGCTAGTTTTTAACAGTAGATGGCGCTCTAGGCTAGTTTTTCTTTAGCAGACTGTGCTCTAGGCTAGTTTTTAACAGCAGATGGTGCTCTAGGCTAGTTTTTAATAGCAGATGGTGCTCTAGGCTAATTTTTAACAGTAGATGGCGCTCTAGGCTATTTTTTATCAGCAGACTGTGCTCTAGGCTAGTTTTTAACAGCAGATGGCGCTCTAGGCTAGTTTTTATCAGCAGACTGTGCTCTAGGCCAGTTTTTAACAGCAGACAGTGCTCTAGGCTAGTTTTTAACTGTAGATGGAGCTCTAGGCTAGTTTTTAACTGTAGATGGAGCTCTATGCTAGTTTTTAACAATAGATAGAGCTCTATGCTAGTTTTTATTTGCAGACTGTGCTCTAGGCTAGTTTTTATTAGCAGACTGTGCTCTAGGCTAGTTTTTAATAGCAGACTGTGCTCTAGGCTAGTTTTTAATAGCAGACTGTGCTCTAGGCTAGTTTTTAATAGCAGACTGTGCTCTAGGCTAGTTTTTAATAGCAGATGGTGCTCTAGACTAGTTTTTAATAGTAGATGGTGCTCTAGACTAGTTTTTATCAGCAGAAAGTGCTCTTGGCTAGCTTTTATCAGCAGATGGCGCTCTTGGCTAGTTTTTAACAGCAGATGGCGCTCTAGGCTAGTTTTAAACAGCAGATAGTGCTCTAGGCTAGTTTTTAACAGTAGATGGCGCTGTGTGTTTTACAAATATCTGTACTTTAATTGCATCCAATTTCTTAAAAATACCACCTGTAACCTAAAATAATCATTAATAAAGTTAAGAAAGGTTTTGTGAATAATTAATCACATGGCATAAAAGCCAACATACATGACCGAACCATACATGACTCTTCCCTGTGAGCTTGTGAGTGTATGATCAAAAACTAGCCTTGACAATGGACTTTTTACTAGGTGGCATTTATGTAGTAGTTCACACCATGTTGAATGTACAAAAATGTATAACTTTTTGTCTATTGTAATTTATCTGTGTCTCCTCCATTAAAACTCTCGTCCACAATCTCATTAGATTTAGGCATTTTCCCCAATAAAAGTGAAAAACAAAATTCTACACATATTTGTATTAAAAGACATTGACTCTATTGAACATTGAATCTCTGCACGTCTTCACAAAGTAGTTGTGGTCTGTGAAAAAAACATTTATTTCTCAGATGAAGGTCAGTGCAATCAAATACAAAATGAACGCACTAACATTGACTGTTCATAGGCTTATGGGTCACCGGATGAGCTCGTTCACGTATTACGTTAAGCAGTAATAGCAAAGAGAAATCATCGTAGATGGCAGACGTTCCACAGACATTCCTGTCATTAAGCTTCAAAGCATAAACCGGGCCTTATCCAATAAACACTAGAGGAACAAAATGTGTAAATTGTTCGTAAAACTAATTTTAAATAGTTCTATTTGATGAATGGGAATATCATACTTGTAGTTTATGATTGCGAATTATACAATGCTAGCTTTACACGGATGTTATGCTAAGCTGCGGTCACATTAGAGTTTGTGCATGCGAAATTCTGTCTTACAGTGTTGCGAAAAAGGGCGGGATTAAACAAGATAATTAGACATTAAACAAGTTTAAAGACATTAAAGATTGGTCTATGTTTTAAATTTCTGTACTGAGAGGTCATGTTTTGATCTTCGCTTGGTCTCACGCAGTCACATGATGCGATTCTGGAGGTCAGATTTCATCAAGCTTGAACTTTGCAACACAACGGCTCGTAAACTTGTCGCACGAGCTTGAATTTCCAGTCTGCCACATTCGCATGCGTTGGAATGGAAGTCTATGGGGCGAAAAGTGCAGTGCGATCGTGGCTTTATGTCGTAAATAAATACAATGCAACAGTTCGCATTTACACGTTTGGAAATATGACAATTAAAGAGTTCAAAGACACGTTTTAACATTTTCAAAAATTTGCATTTGTATTTTGTAGATGGCGACGTCACATTGTGTATGTAGTAGATTTTATCAGAAAATCAAGTTTTTGCGGTACTGATTACACAATTGTTTTAAAAACATTTGCCTGCAAAAACATTGTATTTTGTATGCTATACCAGTAGATGGCGATGTCACTATGCATGTAGTGACATTTTTCACAAAATCAAGTTTTTGCGGTGCCGATAACACAATTGTTTTCAAAAAATTGCCGACAAACACATTGTATTTTGTTTGCTTTATCAGTAGATGGCGATGTCACTGCACGTATTGACTTTTTTTTTTTTTTTACAGAATCTATTTTTTGTGGCGCCAATACCGCAAATGTTTTTAAAAATTTTGGAAGCAATACCAGTAGATGGCGATGTCACTGTGCACGTGGAGAAAGTTTTCACAAAATCAAGTTATTGTGGTGCCGATAACACAGTTGTTCTCAAAAAATTGCATACAAAAGCACTGTATTTTGCATGCTATACCAGTAGATGGCGACGTCACTGTGCACGTAGAGAAAATTTTCACAAGATCTAGTTTTTGTGGCGCCGATAACACAATTGTTTTCCAAAATTTGCACACAAAAACATTGTATTTTGCATGCTATACCAGAAGATGGTGTATCACTGTAAATGCAATGACATTTTTCACAAAATTAAGTTTTTGCGGTGCAGAAAACACAATTGTTTTCAAAAAATTTGCCGACAAAAGCACTGTATTTTGCATGCTATACCAGTAGATGGTGATGTAACTGTGCATGTAGTGACATTTTTCACAGAATCTAGTTCTTGTGGCGCCAATACCACAATTGTTTTCAAAAATTTGCATACAAAAATATTGTACTTTGTATGCTATACCAGTAGGTGGCGATGTCACTATGCATGTAGTGACTTTTTTCACAAAATCAAGTTTTTGTGGCGCCGATAACACAATTGTTTTCAAAAATTTGCCGACAAAAACGTATTTTGTATGCTATACCAGTAGGTGGCGATGTCACTATGCATGTAGTGACATTTTTCACAAAATCAAGTTTTTGTGATGCCAATAACACAATTGTTTTCAAAAATTTGCCTACAAAAACATTGTACTTTGTATGCTATACCAGTAGGTGGCGATGTCACTATGCATGTAGTGACTTTTTTCACAAAATCAAGTTTTTGTGGCGCCGATAACACAATTGTTTTTCAAAAATTTGCAGACAAACACATTGTATTTTGTATGGTATACCAGTAGATGGCGATGTCACTGCATGTAGTGAAAGTTTTCCAAAACTCACATTTTTGTAGCGACAATAACAATTGTTTTCAAAATTTTGCATTTGCAAACCATAAAAACACCATTGTTGGATAAGTGAACAGCAAAATACATTGTGAACGCGCCTTTTACAATACAATCATTTCATGAATTCACGCGTGATTTACGCATTTCACTCTGCTTGTGTTTCTTAAATAAGGCCCTTTGATGTCAGCTCTTGAAATGTAAACATACAAAATTAAAACACACAGTAAACACGTAATGGCAGCAAACATCTTAGTGCATTATTATCTCACAACATGCTGTATTTACACGCAAACGTTTTTAGTTCTTGTTTATTTACACATTTTTTGGGTATGTTTTGTTCGTAAACCCTTTTAGCATGCTCAGGCTAGCAGCAGCCAGGCAGCGTCGGCAGAAACTTCCGAAAGAACTTCCTGAACTCCGTGTTAAAGACGGTGTAGATGATTGGGTTGATGGCGCTGTTGACATAACCCAACCAGGTCACGATACTGGTGACGCTGCCAGGAATTTCGCAGTCTTCGCAGAGAGCCCTCATAGTGTGCACTACGAAGAATGGTGTCCAGCAGAACAGGAAGGCACCTGGAGACGAAAGAATATCAGGTAAGATTCAACAGATTGATATGAAGGTACAGACTGAGAGTGTTTTTTGCATTCAACAGAGCAAGGAATTTTTCACAGTATTTCCGATAATATTTTTTCTTCTGGAGAAAGTCTTAAAGACTTAAAGAATAAAAGCAGTTCTTATTTTTTTTTTAAAGATTCAACAGATTGATATACAGACTGAGAATGTTTATTGTATTGTAAATATACATGTTTCTTATTGGTTTTGCTATTGATTATCATTTATTTTATTTGGTTGAATCAGTTTCCAAAAGGATATTGGTTGCATTGAAGTGTTCTCACTTTACCCTTGTCCACTGTAAAGTCATGAGGTAAATTGTAGTTGGTGTTAGTATTATTCATTCATTTGCCTTCGCTTTAGTACATTATTTATCAGGCGTCACCACAGCAGAATGAATCGACAACTATTCCGTCAAATGTTTTACACCAGGGGTGTCAAATCCAAACTTGGTAAGGGCCGAACTGAGTGTTGTGAATAAAGTCAGGGGCCGTACATACACATTTTTAAAATGTATTTATTGGAGAAAATAAAAGTGTATGAACAACTCTAACATCTTTATAAACCTTCATTAAACCACATTTATTAAAATAGTAAGGTTTTATATTTAAATTTAATTTGGACTGTATTTGTGTCACAGCATGTTTTATCTCTATCAAAACATAATGCAGCATAAAACAGTACAGTCGGCTAGCATAGAACAGTCTACTTTAAAAACAATTTCATATTCAGAAAAACTGATGATAAAACAAAAAGCCAACAACTGATATACCACAAGCAACTGATGGCAACTGATATTATTGAACTGATTCTTTTAGCCTTAAAAAGGCAACCTAATCATGAAATGATTCATGCCCACTGCTGATGCCTACAACTGAACTTGTGGATTTCAGAGGGGAAAATAATAAAGCAATATATTTATTAGTAGGCTATTGTAGATAAATGGTGGCCTGTGTAAAAAAATCAATGGTAAGAAATTGTATTATTTAGATTATTTTGCTCTAAAGGACACTTGCACTGAGCTTATATGCCAAACCTAAAAAAAAAATGGGATTTTTTAATTCTTACCAGACACTCTGCATTTTTTCATAGAAACAATCTCATCTACTCTAGGTGTAATGTCCCTTGCCATGGCTACTTTTATTACAGACATAATCTGGTGGTCTGTGAGGCGGGATCTGTCTGATGTTTTGGTCAGCTTCATTATAGAGAACATTTGTTCACATGAGTATGTGCTTTCAAACATAGACGTTGAAGCGAGTAGGTTGAAGCTCGACAGCACCTCCCGTGTCTTAATATTGTAATTGTCACAGACCTTATATTTAAAGCGAGCGCGGGCCACTTGAACTTTATTACCAAACCTTGTTGTCGGGCCTGATTAAATGTTTTGACGGGCCGCATTTGGCCCGCGGGCCTTGTAATTGACACATGTGTTTAACACAGAGGATGCCCTTCTAGCTGCAACCCAGCACTGGTAAACACCCATACACTCTCATATTCCCACACACATACAAAATGGCCAATTTAGCTTATCCAATTCCCCTATAGTGCATGTGTTTGGACTGTGGGGGAAACCGGAGCACCTGGAGGAAACCAATACTTTAACACTGGAATGAAGCCATTGTGACGTCTGTTCACACCAAACATGGTAACTATACAGTTCTAGTGTATAGGAAAGTCTGCAACTATGATAATATTGAGACAAAGGAACAGTATTAGTGGTTTGCCGTCTAAATAATGAATGTTAAAATGCTGTTGTCCGTTTGTATGTGCGCAAATATAGTTATGGTTATTTATGAACAAGCCTTAAGTCTAAAGGTTTGTCTCTACCATTCATTCAATCCTTTTCCTTTGGCGTAGTTCCTTATTTTTTAGGGGTCGCCACATCAGAATGAACCGCCAACTATTCCAGCATAACGCAGCGGATGCTGTTTAAGCTGCAACCCAGTACTGGGAAACACCCATACACACTCATATTCACACACTCATACACTACGGGCATTTAGTTCATCTAATTTCCCTACAGCGCATGTGTTTGCACTGTGGGGGAAACCGGAGCACACGGAGGAAACCCACACCATAACGGGGAGAACATGCAAACTCCACACAGAAATGCCAACTGACCCAGCTGGGACTCGAATCAGTGACCTTCTTGCAGTGAGGCGAAGGTGCTAATCACTGAGCCACCCCACTATAATTCTAAAGTTATCCTTTTCAGTGACTTTCAGCCATCTTTCTCTCCGTTCCTCTCACTTCTGACTGATGACAGATCTGTGATAGCCAGCAGGAGCAGGACAGATAGGTTGCCAGGTCATATTTCATATGCCTCTGATAACAGCACGTCTGTCTGCATCCTCTCAGAAGAGATGTGAATCGAATATTTGATATCTCTGATCTGCTGAGATGATGCTGATGCCTGCTCAGTCGACAAATTTAGTTTAGTGAAACGACTCACTGCCTCCAAAAATGTAAAAGTCTGGAAAGCGAAGAGGACGGGGCGAGGAGATGTTCAATGTGGCGAAGCGTAAATGTATGGAAGTTTATTACCTCTGTGGAATAAAAAAGTAATTACATTTAGTTTCCTGCAAGATTATATATCATAACTCTCTAGATAAAAATATTCTAGGTAAAAAGGAGAGAATTGCAAGAATACACGAATATATAACTTGCAATTGCAACCTGGGATATGCTGTATAAGTAAAGTCAGTCATTGATTCTCCTTCGGCTTAGTCTTAATGTCAGAGGTCGCCACAGCGGAATGAACCGCCAACTTATCCAGCATATGTTTTACACAGCGGATGCCCTTCCAGCCACAATCCAGTTCTAGGAAACACCCGTACACACTCATTCACAGACATACACTTCACATACAGACAATTTTAGTTTATTCGATTCACCTATAGCGCATGTGTTTGCACTGTGGGGGAAACCGGAGCACCCGGAGGAAACCCACGCCAACACGAGGAGAACATGCAAACTCCACACAGAAATGCCAACTGACCCAGCTGGGACTTGAACCAGCGACCTTCTTGCTGTGCGGCAACAGTGTTAACCACTGTGTCACCCTTGATTGTGCATATATAACTTGCAAGTCTAAGATATGCTGTATATCCTCCTGAGACCCAAAGAATTTTTTTTTTTTTTTCTGTGATTTCCTACATCTTTTGGGTTAAAAAAATCCTACAATTTATAGTTTTTACATTTTGTTTTTATTTTAAATTTTACAAAAAAACAAACAAACAAACAAACAAAAGCCATTTTTTTCCTTTTGTATTGACATTCCTAAAACAGTTTAGTCTGAAAGAGAGCCGAACTCACAAAAAAAGAAGAAAAAACTGTGATGCTAATCCAAAACATATTTAACATAAAAGCGATTTAAAACTGATTTTCATTCTCTAATTGTCTGATTGTCAGACTTTAAATCAGAGTCTCCCTCAACTAACTTATAAAGAATCCTCTCTGCTTCAGTTCTGCCCTCTACAACATGCAGTCATTAGTTACATTAAGATGGTCCTGGTGTCCACTATAGTGGACATTTAAAAAATAATGATATTTTGAAAGAAAATGAATGAATGAATAGTATTCAGCTTAAAGCGACATTTCAGGCCCATAGCCAGGGGTGGTGGTTCGGGTGGTTCGGAAGACCACCCCTCACTGACAAAGGTCCGGAATTTGACCCATACATGAGCTCATTTGTCCTATTTTGACTGTTATTCCATAATAAATTGTGAAAATAACTCATCGAAGAAGGCTTTAAGACCAAGCAAAATCCTATGTTGGCTGTCGGTACAGAATTTGGAACGCTGAATTTGGCATCCCAAATTCTGACTGAGGAAAGTTGAATCTGCTGGCCAGTTTATTTGCCTAATAAATGACAATAGGCTACAGTTTATAGTTTAATACTTAAACAGTCTCCTCTTATTTTCGAGTGATATATAATGTTATAAATTTGTATTTTAAAATTAAGTATTGCTTTCAAATTTCTTTATTCTAAATATTTGGAAAAAATATTTTGGTACATTAAAAAGTGTGGTTACTGTGACCATCCGACAAGCTAATTCAGCTAGAAATAATGCTTAAAATGTCACTAAAATGCAATAATTAAATAGAAAATGAGGCAAATAACTGCAAAAAGGTCTACTTTTTGAGTAAAAAGGCTGGCTACGGGCCTGCTTAACTAGGTTAATTAGGCAAATTAGGTTAATTAGGCAATTCTGGAGACAATAGGAAAAAATTATTGTTTAAAATGGTTAATAATGTTGACCTTAAAATATTTTTTTTTATTTATTATAATTTTTTTTTTAACTAAAAACTGCTTTTATTCTAGCTGAAATAAAACAAATCAGACTTTCTCCAGACTAAAAAAATATTATAGGAAATACTGTGAAAAAAATCCTTGCCTTGTTAAACATCATTTGGGAAATATTTGAAAAAGAATCACAAGAGGGCTAATAATTAAATATTCAATGATGTGAACTATCCCTTTAAAAACACGATTAGCCACATGCATTGTGGGAATCCTGACCTTTATCTCTCTTTCTCTCTCTCTCACCCTCTTTCTGGTCTGTCCTCAAGCTGACATGGGCTGAAAGGGATTGACGTGTGGTTAGCAAAGTACAAGCACGTCTGTGACACGTCTCACAAGAAGCCGTGAAGAGGATCAGAGCTCGTCTTAACGTGACGCTGCCCTCGACTCAACTGAGGCTTACGTCATAATCCGATTGGAGGATTGGTGAGCGATGATTAGCCAATGAGGGCCAAAGGAGTTCCTCGTTTCAGCACACGTAGGAACTGTTTGTAATCACTCCTCTAAGCCCAGGTTAGGAGCGAGAGGCTTTTTTCACTTTGTTTTTTCACTCAGAAAACCTCCAGACAGACATGAACAGAAAGCAGAGGTGTTTTTATGGATAAATCAAAGCTACTATTAATAAATCCAAGGCCTTAGTGTACATAAATGTGGGATAAATGAAAAGAGGACTTGAAAAACGTACCTGGATTAAGTGTTAACGATGGCATTTCTTCTAAATTTAAAATATAAAAAAATGTATAAAATACTATAATAAAATATGAGTAGTCAACATGACCGCACGGTGGCTCAGTGGTTAGCACTATTGCCTTACAGCAAGAGGTTCGCTGGTTTGAGCCCTGGCTGGGTGATTTCTGTGTGGAGCATGTTTCCTCCGGGTGCTCCGGTTTCCCCCACAGTCCAAACACATGCACTATACAGTTGGTAGTGCTGTGCAATTAATTGAAAATTCGGTTTTGATTTCGATTTTGTCGTCTAACGATTATAAAAAAGCATTAATCAAGATAAATGATTATTGCATCATACACCGCCCCCTTTCCAGTTGTACACATTTGTTGCTCTGCAAAGCTCAGTTTCACGTGAAAATGACTGAAAGCATGTGCTGTAGTGTAATGTTTGCAGCACAGGATGCGCATCATTCATTGACGTACGTTCAAATCATTCATGAATTTAAAAGCGCGAATGAGATCGCACGCTGTTGTGTGTGCGCGCGCTCAGCCTCAGAGACGAGCAGAGCACACACATCTGAAGTCATTTTAATGTGAGCGATATAACGGTCAAGTTGAGAATCAAAAGACTTGTGAAAGAGAAACCATAAACAGAACCGTACCGCTCTTAAAGTCACAGCGCCCAATAATCCTGCTGCAGACTGTTTTCGTTCATCAACATTAATCATTAATCAACATTAATCATTGCATTAATCAATACAATTATGACCAAAATAATCGTGATTATGATTTTTCCCATTATCGAGCAGCCCTAACAGTAGGTGAATTGAAAATTCTAATCTAAATTGAACATAGTATGATAGTGTGTGTGAATGAGTGTACTGGATTGCGGCTGGAAGGGTATCCGCTGTGTAAAACATATCCTGGAATAGTTGGCGGTTCATTCCACTGTGGCGACTCCTGATAAATAAGGGACTAAACCGAAGGAAAATGAATGAATGAATGAAAATAACTTAAATTTAACATCTAAGACAGCCATTTATTTATTTATTTGATATAATTTTCAGTTCTATAACTCGTCACATGCTACAGAAGATAGTCCAAAATGATTAAAGATTAATTAACTTTCATCTATATGATCGTCAGTTTTAGTTACCGAAAATGAAAGATAGTGTATGTGACGCCACATCCGTTAACTTTCAGGTGACTTAATTTTAGGCCGGGACACGACAAGTCACATCACAGTTGAATTTTGTATGTGCTAGTTCTATGGTGTCGGCTCTAACTGGTCTAAATTCTTTTCTTCCTAATTTCCAACATTTTTGCACATAATTTTTTACCTATTTCAGCTCAACCTGAACAGCCCTGCAGAAGTCAGAATAAACCACTGTTGTCCAATTAACTTCCTAATTAACCAAACTTACCTAGTTAACCTAATTAACTTAATGTCTGTTACTCACCGCCATAACCCCCCCCCCCCCCCCTTTTTTAGTTTGTGATTGCTTCCCCCAACCAACCCCGTCTCCCCAGCTCTACACTTTGTCATAGCTGTTCCTCCACCCGCTCTTCAGTTTGTAATAGCTTAGCCTCCCCCCGGTCATCAATTTGTGATGCTTTGCCTCCCCCCGCTCTTCAGTTTGTGATCGCTTTTCCTCACCCTGCTCTTCTGTTTGTAATTGCTTTGCCTCCCCCTGTTCTTTAGTTTGTGATCGCATCTCCCAACCAACCCCATCTCCCCCGTTCTGCAGTTTGTGATCGCTTCCCACAACCTCCCCTCTTCAGTTAGTGATCGATATCACCCCCCCCCCCCAATTAAGCAAATAACTGCTCATTAATGTGAAACTCTGAATCAGCGTCTCATTTCGGAGTCTGCTACTGTCTGCTAGGTCTCACTTTGATCATAAGCCCCTTTCACACATACAGACCTTTCCGGAAAATTGCCGGCAATTTTCCGGAAAGGTTGTATGTGTGAACAGGTCCTTTTTGAAAATACCGGTAAATTCGTTCTGGCTATTTTCCGGAAAGAGAAGTTGTAACATTACCGGCAATTTGCCGGAATGCTGCGCTGTGTGAATGCAGAAGGAAGATTGCCGTAATAAGCGCGTCCACGTCTAGAACGTGCTGACGTGAGACGTCTGCTTTAGCCAATCACAACAGTCAGACGCATTTACGTCCGCGCGGTTTATGAGAATAAAAACCTTTGAATATTTTTCCAGACACATTTAGCTGCTAGAAGTTAGTCAGATCACGTTTATATGTTCTACTTAATGCCAACTGTGTAAATAATCATCGATGAGATGCTTATGATAAGCCGTTGTTTGTTTACCTTCAAGCTTTGCGTGTTCCTGTGAAACAGCCTGTGAGCGCCTGCACACCCACATATTATGAACATCTCGACATGCGAAAGTGATCCTGCGAAAGTTGTTCACATTATTGATCATCCACAGAGTTTGTAATTTAGTCAAATGTTTACAAATACAAGCGCAGCCGTTTAAAGCTCATTTGTGGTGAATCATGTCAGAATTTACCGGTATTTTGGAATGGATGTGTGAATGCTCTTTTCCGGAAAATTTCCGTAACGTCCTCGCCTGTGTGAACAGCGCTTTTTTGAATAACCCGGTAAAGTCGTTCCGGAAATTTTCCAGATATTTACCGGTATCACTGTGTGAAAGGGGCTATAGACTCATGCTTTGAGAGCCTTGCTGACCGAATGAATGAAATACGCGTTTTTTAAACAAGGCAACCCGGGGTGCTGAAATATGATTGGCTAAATTGGTATTGGGCAGGTTAAAAGGCCAAAACCAAAACAGACGCAGCCATTCTTGCAGTAATGCACATTTTCAATAATATCTGGCTTCAGCATTGCTTTTCAGATAAACAAGAATGTTCACGTAGCATGTGTGCTAAATATCCGCAAACATATTATGGTATTTTTATGCTTTAGAAGAGTCAAAATCCTACATACAGCACCTTTACGCTGAATACTAGTAAATCACTGGTAAAATATCATGATGTCAAAGACAAAAATTTTTTTAAAAATGTCAAAAAAAAAAAATGGAGGAGAGCAAAGAGTTTTCCCTTCACCTGTATCTGATTATAAACCCACAACCAACCAGCGCACCTACTACAACCGGAAGCACCCTCATGGCTTTCCTCTCTCTGCCGTTGATCTTGGCCCGCTTCCGTTGCCGGTTCTGGTTTTGATCCTGATTGTAGCCTCCTCCAGGATACGCCAACATGGACACAGGATCAGGACTGTCGGGATCGGGATAGTGATCTTGGTCCAGCTCCTCCAATGTAATGTCTTTCTCTATAACAGGCGGGAGCGGCGGCGGCAGGCCAGACAGCGGCTGGAGCGACGCTGCGGCCTCCTGAAGCTTTCGGCAGGCCTCCATGTTGCTCCTTAATTTAGCTTTCCGAGCCTCTTCCCAGTTCCTCAGGCCCCGGAACATTCCGCAGTACAGGAGCAGCATGATGGGGCACGGCACGAAAAACGAACAGACGGAGGAGTAGATAACGTAGTTGTTGTCCTCCAGCTTGCATTCGCTGTGGTCCCGGTTGGGGACGTTGTTGATGCCGAACATCACGGGGGAGGCCACGGCTAAGGCCAGGATCCACGTGGCGGAGAGCAGGACAATCTGTCGCTGGTCCACGTGTTTGCGGTTGTAATTTAGAGGGATGGAGACGGCGATGAACCTGGAGACAAAAAGATGTAAAAAATATTTTAATGTAACAAAGACTGAAATTTAACATGAATTTACACTGTTTGTACCCATATTTTATGGTAGTCCTTCAGTTTGCCCCTTATAATGTGGGTAATTCTTTCCAGTGCAATGTAATACGACAAATCTTTCAACCAGTGGTCAGTGGATGGACTTTCTATATTCTTCCAACAGAGTGCAATCAAAAGACTTGCAATAACATTATTATTATTATTAATAGTAGTATTAAAGGGATAGTTCACCCAAAAATGAAAGTTCTGTCATCATTTACCCAGCCTGTATTTGTTTGTAAACCTTTATTAGTTTCATTCTTCTGTTAAACACAAAAGAAGATCATTTGAAACATGTTGGAAAACTGTAACCATTGTCTTCCATAGTATTTGTTTTTTGTTTTCTAGGGTTTGTCTTTGGCTGTAATTTAGTTTTCATTCATTCATTCATTTTCTTGTCGGCTTAGTCCCTTTATTAATCCGGTGTCACCACAGAGGAATGAACCGCCAACTTATCCAGCAAGTTTTAACGCAGCGGATGCCCTTCCAGCCGCAACCTTACACTACAGTCATACACTAAGGACAATTTAGCTTACCCAATTCACCTGTACCGCATGTCTTTGGACTGTGGGGGAAACCGAAACACCCGGAGGAAACCCACGCGAAGGCAGGGAGAACATGCAAACTCCACACAGAAACGGCAACTGAGCCGAGGTTCTAACCAGCGACCTTCTTGCAGTGAGGCGACAGCACTACCTACTGCGCCACTGCCTCGCCCCATTTAGTTTTCAGCTTTCTTCAAAATATCTTCCTTTGATCGTTCATTTTCATTTATTAGGGATCGCCACAGCGGAATGAACCACCAACTATTCCAGCATATGTTTGTCACGTAAGAATCCTACTGTGAGTGAAGACGTTTAATGAAGTACAACTGAATATCATAACGTGCTCAAAAAGAGACAGAATGTCCAGAACAGATCCAAATGAAGACGTCATCCGACGGTCTAGGCTAGAGAGAAAACCTGGGCATTACTCAGACAGGAACATGAAAACCAACAACAACGGACTGATAACCAGCAGTGAAACACAGACTGTTATATAGCCTGCAAAACAGGCATCAGCTGGGACTCTGATTAGGTCAGCTGATCAGAACGCACGCTACCATTAAAAGGTAAACAGACACACTGACCACGCCACACGCCACAACACATACATCATAACTTACAGGAAGAACAAACAGACCCATAAACCATGACAATGTTTTACACAGTGGATGCCCTTCTGGCCGCAACCCAATACTGGGAAACACCCATATGCTCTTATATTCACACACACACACTCATACACTACAGCCCATTTAGTTTGTACAGCTTGTCTTTGGACTGTTGGGGAAACCAGAGCACCAGGAGGAAACCCACACCAACACGGGGAGGACATGCAAACTCCACACAGAAATGCCAACTGACCCAGCTCGCACTCAAACCTGCAACCTTCTTGCTGTGAGGCGACAGTGCTAATCACTACGCCACCATGCCGCCCTCTTCCTTTGTTGTTCAGCAGAAAAAGAAACTCTTTGGAATCACATGAGAGCGAGTAAATTTTCCATTTTTGGGGGTGAACTGTC
The DNA here is from genome assembly GCF_052040795.2 of Danio rerio. Lineage (NCBI taxonomy): Eukaryota > Metazoa > Chordata > Actinopteri > Cypriniformes > Danionidae > Danio > Danio rerio. The sequence continues at coordinate 5,672,520 of NC_141045.1, forward strand.
CCTTTAAGACTGTCCCATCACAACTTCTATTTCTTGTTGACTTTTTAACCAACGATGAAACTTTCCTGACCCTGATCAACAAGCTTCATGTCATCATTAGATGCTAGTAAAGCCACCAGGCGAATGTCTTATTCGCTTATTGAGTGTTGACCCAATTATGTGTTGACCCGATATTCCTCTGAACCCTCGACTGCTAATCAGATAATATTACTCATATCCAACATGTGTGTGTGTGTGTGTGTGTGTTCAATAATGTGATTCAACTGAACAGAAGATATATGTGGACCTCAAACACTCTCAGGAAGATATCTAGGTTAATTATAGTTAACTAAAACCCTAAAACAAGACTTTATAGTTATATATAACAAGACTTAAAATGAAATTATATATATATATATATATATATATATATATATATATATGTGTGTATATATATATATATATATATATATATATATATATATATATATATATATATATATATATATATATATATATATATATATATATATACTTACCGGCCACTTTATTAGGTACACCTCTCCAACTGCTCGTTAACGCAATTTCTAATCAACCAGTCACATTGCAGCAACTCAATGCATTTAGGCATGTAGACATGGTCAAGACGATCTGTTGTTGCAGTTCAAACTGAGCATTAATGTGGAAGAAAGGTGATTTAAGTGACTTTGAACGTGGCATGGTTTTTAGTGCCAGACGGGCTGGTCTGAGTAATTCAGAAACTGCTGATCTACTGGGATTTTCACGCACAACCATCTCTAGGGTTTACAGAGAATGGTCCGAAACAGAGAAAATATCTAGTGAGTGGCAGTTTAATGGGCGCAAATGCCTTGTTGATGTCAGAGGAGAATGGCCAGACTGGCTCCAACTGACAGAAAGGCAACAGAAGCTCAAGTAACCACTCGTTACAACCGAGGTCTGCAGAAGAGCATCTCTGAACACACAACACATCCAACCTTGAGGCAGATAGGCTACAGTAGCAGAAGACCACAACGGGTGCCACTCCTGTCAGCTAAGAACAGGAAACTGAGGCTACAATTTACACAGGCTCAGCAAAATTGGACAATAGAAGATTGGAGAAACGTTGCCGGCTCTGATGAGTTCTATTTCTGCTGCGACATTCGAATGGTAGGGTCAGAATTTGGTCTCAACAACATGAAAGCATGAATCCATTCTGCCTTGTATCAACAGTTCAGGCTGGTGGTGGTGGTGTACTGGTGTGGGGGATATTTTCTTGGCACACTTTGGGCTCTTTAGTACCAATTGAGCATTGAGTTAACGCCAACGCCAGTATTGTTGCTGACCATGTCCATCCCTTTATGACCACAGTGTACTCATCTTCTGATGGCTACTTCCAGCAGGATAATGCACCATGTCATAAAGCGTGAATCATCTCAGACTGGTTTCTTGAACATGACAAAGAGTTCACAGTACTCAAGTGGCCTCCACAGTCACCAGAGCTCAATCCAATAGAGCACCTTTGGGATGTGGCGGAACGGGAGATTCATATCATGGATGTGCAGCCGACAAATCTGCAGCAACTGCGTGATGCTCTTATCTCAATATTAACAAAAATCTCTGAGGAATAATTTCAGTAGCTTGTTGAATCTGTGTCACGAAGAATTAAGGCAGTTCTGAAGGCAAAAAGAGGTCTAACCTGGTACTGGAAAGGTGTACCTAATAAAATGGCCTGTGAGTGTATACTGCATTATTATTTTTTATTTATAATTTTTTATTCCAGCCAAATCAAAAGTAAATAAATAAGGCTTTCTCCAAAACTAAACAAAAAAACAGGAAATAACTGTAAAATACTGCCAAATATTAAAGTTTGACTATTTTGATTTTGCTATTTAATTTACTACTTGTTTTTTATGAACTAACCTCCTCCACAAAAGCCCCATATCATCTCCATATCAATCATAAAACCCCAAAGTGCCTTTATTATTGTCCGAGCGTGTTTGTAAATGGGAGCTTGAACCCTGCGGCGTCCCACAACTCATGTTTCACACAAATCGCGCACAAAGCGGTGGTTGTGTATCCGCTCTCCACACTCTGCTTTTTCATGCTGTTTTCGCCCACTGTTGCGTTCACAGCCTTTCCCTGCATAACAAGATTCCTGCTGTTGTTCCTCCAGAGCCCGAGCTTAGATCTCATTAATCTCTCCAAACACCTTCTGCTGAGCCACACAGAACGCCAGGAGGAACTTAATGACCACCAAGCTTGACTCCTATCGCCGGGCCAGAGACGACAGGACGGGCTCAAATGAGGAATTCCTGCAACTCAAAGCCAGTTAGTGATTCCGCACACATTTGTTCTGTCTCCGGCTTTTCTTTTAATCATAGCAGGAAGCCACTTTTTATTATAAATGCTATTTCATCGCGCCTTCAAACAGAGCCACAATTAGGAAGGTAACCCGCTGTGACCCTTAAAGCTCGCAAAGCGTGAGGCTCACAGTGCAGAAATTGGTGCACTGCATGAATTTGGTTCATCGATCCTTTGGTCACGATTCCCTTGAGTTCGAGGATTTGACTTGAAAGGGCTGCTTTACTCATTTTTATGTCTGCCTTGCAAAAAACACAGACATACATTAAACATTCAGACAGCGTTACACCAACTCTGGACCAGAACTCAAGTGAATTCTGGGTTGCTGCTATTTTTGCATTATTATGGCTATAAATAAACAAAAAATGGGTACAAACTGCTTTAACATAGTATTCATTCATTTTCTGTTCGGCTTAGTCCCTTTATTAATATGGGGTCGCCACAGAGGAAGGAACCACCAACTTATCCAGCATATGTTTTACGCAGCGAATGCCCTTCCAGCTGCAACCCATCTCTGGGAAACATCCATACACACTCATACACTGCGGACAATTTAGCTTTCCCAATTCACCTGTACCGCATGTCTTTGGACTGTGGGGGAAACCTACGCAAACGCAGGGAGAACTTGCAAACTCCACACAGAAACTCAACATAATATCTAATCAGCAAAACCAAAATCAGACCATTTTTAAAACTAAAGTTTGTTGTTGCTCGTAATACATGCAATTAAAGTAAAGTTAAATCATAAAAGAATCTATCGGAAATCCCACATGAAAAAATACTATGGTCATTTATACAGTGTTTTAAACCATGTTCTAGTAAAACTCTTGAATTAAGCTGTCAAGGTAATTCTGTAGTGGTAATACAACAACCATAAACAAATTACGCAACAGTGCACTATGGCTGCGTCTGAAGTTGCCTAATACTTGGAGTAGGTGCTACGTTTGAATTTGATTTTACTACACGACCATCACAAAAGTATGTTCTATACAGTATGAGTGTGAGAAGTGTGAATGGACGTCAGGTGCGTCGCTTCACTCCCAATTATGAATTTTCTAGTGTGGCGTCATGTGATAGCGTAGCATCCATTGAATACACATCAGAATCTCAGAATCTACAGTGCATCTGGAAAGTATTGATAGCACTTCAATTTCCCCCCACGTTTTATGCTACAGCCTTATTCCAAAATGGATTCAATTTTAAATTTTCAATCACAACAAATGAAATATTTGTTATTCTGGAGGGAGGGATGCTTAAATTACATTATTTATAGTTGGAGTTTGGAAGAAATGTTATTGGATTTAAATGATTAAAACAAATATTATTGTTTCACTCAAACTAATTAATCAAAACCTAATTAATCTAGTAAATCCAAGAAAATTGAAAATTACTTTTTTCCCACCATAGATCTACATTTGCCTATACACCTTCCCTCTAAGAGGAATTAAAATTCCAGGTGTGAACAGGAATGAGTTTCCCAGGGCTACTTGTTACAGGGTATCTGCGGAGTCTTAAAAAGTCTTAAAAAGTCATAAATATCAAAAGCTAAATTTTAGGCCTTAAAAAGTCTCAAATCTACTGAAATATTGTGTTGTAGGTCTTAAATCTTTCTTAACAGGTCTTCATTTTCACTTGTTTAAGTATAGCTAACCAATCTGGTCATTAACACCCAATGACCAACAATCCATCTCAATAAAACTTTTGACTTTTTATTTAAAAATAGCATCTAATTACTTTCCTTACAATAACATTTGCTTCAAAGTTCTCCGTTTATTTACTGCTGAGGAAACTGACCTGATTTTCTGTTATTAAATTATTATTAATGTAGACTGAAATCATAAGTTTTGTTCTATTGTTGGTTATAAGGTTTGTGACTGAAAATATTAAAAAAATAAAATAATATATATATATATATATATATACATATATATATATATATATATATGAGCAATATCACACTCGTAGCAGTGCGATATGGCTTTATATCGGCACTGGTGGGAGGCGTGCGTTGGTGAGCCTTAGTGCCCCCACCAGTGCCGATATACAGCCATATTGCACTGCTACGAGTGTGATTTTGCGTTTATACAACAGTTTGACGGCATAATTGTGTATATAAAAACAAAATCAAACATGAAGAGTCTCAAAAACCCTTGTCTATGAGGAACTACTTTCTTCCGGATTCAAATCACAAGCTGACAGTTAAACAGTTGAGCGTGCATCTTTTAAACGTCAGATCTGTAGTGTCTGCTTTTTGCTGGCTGTATATAGGGGGAGTAATACACAAAGGGTAAAGAGGCTGTAGGAGTTCTGATATTGCAGAATATCGCACGATATCAGGCAATCAGATTTGAGAACTATATATATATATATATACATATATATATATATATATATATATATATATATATATATATATATATATATATATATATATATTATTATTATTATTAATTAAATTTGATAATTTTTTAATAGGGCTAGTGAAAATTTTTTCCAACTGGGATATTATAAAAAAACATTAGCATTTAGCCCTGTATAAGTCTAAATTTTAATTTAAAATGGTTTTAAAAAGTCTTAAATTAACCTTGGTGAAACTTGCAGAAACCCTGTTGTTAATGCCCCTCTATACCACAGAACTAGTAAACGTTTTTAACATACAGTGTGTTCAGTCAGACCTACCTGTCTATGCTGATGGCGCAGAGGTTAAATATTGAGGCAGTGCAAAGCATGACATCCATGGTCATCAGTCCATCACATACGGTCATATTGAGGGACCAAACTCCATCCTGAAACTGAGAAGAAGAGAAAAAACATCATGGCTCAAATTTAAATGATCTGTTTAAAGTGACTCAATGATTCAAATGATTATTCAGAGCAGGTCTCCAGTTAACTTGCTGATTCAATTGATCTGTTCGAAGTGAGTCTGCAGCTAATGATTCACTTATTGAAAAGATTACTTTGAAGCGAGACTCCAGTTAATGACTCACTGACTCAAATGGTGAATTCAGTGTGAGTGTACAGCTAATGATTCACTGATTCAAATTATTAATTTGAACGAGTCTCCAGTTAATGACTCACTAACTCAAAGGATGCATTTAAAGTGAGTCTACAGCTAATGACTCACTGACTCGAATGGTGCATTCAAAGTGAGCCCACACTTGACGACTCACTGATTTAAGTGATTCATTTAATCAAGTCTACTCACTGACTTGGTCTGACCGAGTCTCCAGTTAATGATTCATTGTTTCAGATTATTCAGTAAGAAAGAGGCTCCAGTTAATGACTCGCTGCTTCAAATTATGCATTGAAAGTGAGCCTACAGTAACGACTCTCACAGCTGTAAATGAGCCAGTCAGAATGTATATCCATTTAACGACTCACTGATTCAAACGATTCAGTTAGAGCAAGTCTCCATTTAATGACCCACTGCTTCAAATGATTCAGTAAGAACGAGGCTCCAGTTAATGACTCACTGCTTCAGATGATTTAGTATGAACGAGGCTCCAGTTAATGACTCGCTGATTGAAATTCTCTTTTAAAAGTTAGTCTACAGTTAACGAATCACACTGCTTCAAATGACTCATTTAGAGTGAGTCTACAGTTAACGACTCACTGAATCAAATGATTCTGTTAGAGCTAGCCCCTAATTAATGACTTACTGCTTTAGATTATTCATTCAAAGTGAGTCTACAGCCAACTACTCAATGATTCAATTAATCTGGTCTGAGCAAGTCTCCAGTTAATGACTCACTGATTCAAATGATTCAGTAAGAATGAGGCTCCAGTTAATGACTTATTGCTTCAAATCATGCCTCCAAAGTAAGTCTACAGTTAACAAACCACAATGCATTCAAATGAGCCAGTCAGAATGAATCTCCTGTTAACGACTCACTGATTCAAAGGATTCAGTTAGAGCAAGTCTCCAGTTATTGACTCACTACTTAAAAAGATCCATTTAAAATGAGTCTACAGCCAATAACTGCTTCAAATTAACTTGTATGAGCGAGTCTGTAGTTAATGACTCACTGCTTCAAATGAGCCGATCAGAATGAATCTCCTGTTAATGACTCATTGATTCAAATGCTTAAGTTAGAGCAAGTCTCCAGTTATTGACTCACTACTTAAAATGATCCATTTAAAATGAGTCTACAGCCAGCGACTGCTTCAAATGAACTTGTATGCGCGAGTCTGCAGTTAATGACTCACTGCTTCAAATGAGCCGATCAGAATGAATCTACAGTTAACAACTCACTGATTCAAATGATTCAGTTAGAGCAAGTCTCCAGTTAATGATTCACTACTTAAAATGATCCATTCAAAATGAGTCTACAGCCAGCGACTGCTTCAAATGAACTTGTATGAGCGAGTCTGCAGTTAATGACTCACTGGTTCATATGAGCAAATCAGAATGTCTCTCGAGTTAACGACTCACTGATTCAAATGATCTGTTTAAAGAGAGCCAAAAATATGCTTATTAGTGGAAACTGTATATTTTGAAAACTTATATCTAAAATGTACAAAAATGTGACAAAATAACTCATATTTTATCAGGGTATCTGTACTTTGTACTTAGATTTGTGCCTGTATAATCTATACAGTAATTCCCATGGCTCTCTGACCCCTCTGACCTTCTCCTAACCTCTTGTTCTTATTGCCAACCGTACGAGGCCCTAATTTCCCTATTATCCGCTTGGCGTTGTCACAACAACTGAGCCAAACACACACTCACACACACACACAGATGCTCCCGGTCTGATGGTAATTCACTACCTGATGGTCTAAAAAAAAAAAGATAAAACAGCAGAGAGGAGGATTTAATGGCATTTTAATTATTGGCCTGGAGAAGAGGACAGACTCTTAATTGCGTTTTTGTAATGGCCTCTCTCTCATGCCAGCGAGCCACACTCACGCTACAAGTGGAAGCCAGGAGATGGTAGCGAAGGGGGCTCATGTAAAATTGTAATTAAGCCACAGCTGACTCACTGGAGCTTATTTTCTCCGTGTCCTTAGCCTAAAGAGCCAGCCAAAGCGTCACGGGCCATTTGCTCCGCTCCCGGTGACCTTGTCCCCGCTGTCTGGGGGCCCCCAGACAGTTCCCACAGGTCATCATCGGGAAAATTGTGGAATTTTAAAAGCTCTATTCCAGACATTGAAAGTCAGGGAATTTTATATTTGGTTTTCTTTTCTAACTAAGTCATGGAATATCAGGGTATTCTGGTGGTCGTTTTAAATTTTACTTAACCGTTTATTAAAATGCAGTTTGTCTATATCGTGTTTTTAGAAAAGACAGAAGAAAGAAAAAAACAATAACATCAGAACTTCCATTTCTCCCAATATTGCAGCTATTTGTCCATGTGTAGTTTTAATGAAAAAGTCGTCCTCTTTGAACTTTAAACGCGATATCCAACCATTCAGATTTTGTAGAGCAGGGATGTCCAACCTTTTTGGGCCGAGGGACATATGCAAAATAAAAAAAATAGTTCTCCCGGGCCATATATTACATACATTAAACAGACACGCGCATATATATATATATATATATATATGTGTGTGTTTATGTATATGTGTATATATGTATGTATGTATGTATGTGTGTGTGTGTGTGTGTGTGTGTGTGTGTGTGTTATGGAATTATTTTAATTTGTTATTTTAATTTATGTTCCAACTGTGTTTCTAGAAAGACTTTCGTTTTCAAAATATTGAATCTTCTCTGGGCAAATTACACTTGCAAAACTCAACCTTTATAAATTCTCCTTCAGTGAAAGGTTTCCTGTGCTGTGCGATCAGCTGGACTACATCATAACTAGCCAGCGTAGAATTTTCTTGCACTTTATTAGCACGAAAAAAAAACTGCTGTTGTTGAGCTGATAAGCCAGCTGCTATTTGTTTTACTTTTTGATCTCGTTCGGCACCAGTGTAAGAGCTGAAGGCCTGATGTTTTATTTTATAATGTCTTTAAATATTATATTCCTTCATTACTGCAACTGATTCCTGGCAAATTAAACAGACACATATTCCACTGACCTCTGTGAAGAAATATTCTTTGCCCCATTGTGACTAAAATTTCCTGCACTCACTGTTGATTTTCCTTTATCTTGCTTGTGCCATGGCTCGCCAAAACGTGATTATGTTTCTTTCAGTTTTTTTCGGTTCGTTTTACTTCATAACAGGAACTGCTGCCTAATTGAAGGCATGTAATAGCGACACCCGGTGGTTATTTATTGAATTACGCTTATTTTTGTATAGCGTGCCAGATTCTTTAATATTCATAAAAAGCCTCCCGGGCCGCCACAAAACTGATCGTGGGCCGCGGGCCGTCGTTTGGACACCCCTATTGTAGAGGGTTTGAGTTGTAGCCACTTTCGAGTTACAGTTTTCTTGCTGGTTGCTAGAAGTATTTTTAATAAATATACTGTTTTTCATCACGCTGTATCACATGTTTTGCCTATTGTTATAGTTAAACTATTTTTTTTAAGGGGTTTTCACTTTTATTTGTATAGGACAGAATAGAATTTACAGAAAGGAATGTGTGAGAGCAGAGATCAGCAAAGGGCCTCGAGCTGGGATTCGAACTCAGGTCGCCGTGAGGCTATTGGTGCGACATTAAGCTATTTTTATTGGTATTTGATCAACTAATCCCTCTTGGATTTTGCGGAAAAAAACTCTGATTACTGATTTTGTGATGACTCAGGATCTGCAGCAATATTTAAGACATTTCTTGCATTAAAATTATATACAGATTTACTTATATTTTATTTACTTTTTTTGACCTCTAGAACTAAAGTCTCTGTTGTCTATGACAACTCAAGGTATCGCACACCAGATGAGTACTTTCTATACACAAATATAATGTTGCACTGTAAAATATGCTGCACACAATTCCTTTGTTGTCCCAACACAAACTGATTAAGTTCACCTAATCATTTGTACAAATGTAAGTAGATTAAACATAAAACTATTGAGTTGTGCCAAAAAAGAACTTAAAGGACCACAAAACCCCCATGTTTCAGCAGGGTGTTTACACACCTCTACTTTGGAAAAAGTCAGGAAAGTGGGCGTGTCAAGCTCTGTTTAGGGGGGAGTGTCAGAGGACGGAAAGAGGAAAGCTACATAAAAATTTGCATAAAAATTGGAGTTTCGGTTTGGGCATGCACTGATTTTCACAGAGGCAAAACAAAACGCAGACGCAGAGGAGAAAGACAGTGACTGTGTTTACATGGACATCAGTAATAAAATTATTTGCCAAATTATTTAATGGTGGACTTTAACTGCAGTTTGGCTCTTTCATTCAGGAATTTCATTCATGCCCCTCATGACAATCGAGATATTTGATTCGAGGAACTGCTGGAAGCGTGTATTTTTAATGTAATGTTTGATACCACACGGTGAATGAGAGAAAAAACTTTCTGCATTTCTCTGTAACTTAGATGCACCCGGCAGGTAGTGTCAGAAAGCCGTGTGTGTTATTCCTGTCTCAAAATGTGGCGAAAATCCTACACGATGGTAAGTTTGATTGTGGTGTTTACATGTTTACACTCGGGAGAGCAGCATTTACAGCAGATCTTTCAGTCCATAATATTGTAGTGATATTAATGTACTGTAAACTTTAGTAACTTAGAAATCATTTGACTAAGGTTCGTCTTTAAACACTGATAGAGTACTGCTGACTATACCAACTAACTTTGCCTCTGAATAAACAAACAAAGACCACCGATTGCTCACTTACCAAATCTGTAGAGACAGGACAATCAACACCAACTGGAGTTGCATCTATATTAAAAGGGGACAAGCAGCAAATCCGGATTTCACCATTTCCAAATGTGAAAAGCTCTCGGGTAAAAATGTTCCTTAAACATGTATTTCTGTCACGCGTCGCATGCACTGTAATCCACACGTGAGTCCAGCTGCGCTCTCATAGCGGGAAAATGAAAGCAAAAACCTTCCATGCAGCAAATTATAAAAGCAACACTGACGACTCGTATCTCCAAACAATTCTTCTCCCACTTGTTTTGGCAACACAATGTGGCGTCTCTCTGCCATCTAAACACTGTACGGGTACAGTCTTCGAAGCTATCATGCATATTAATGAAGTTGCAGCGCATACACAATAGAACGTGCTGATTGGTTTGAACCAATTCTTACTCATAAATGAATGCAGCACACTCAGAGACGTCTCAAAGTACTCCCAGGTACAGACAGCCAGTCTCCACGCTGGAATACACGCAAGTATCTAATCGGCGTGACGCAGCTTCAAAAATTCGTTTCAAATCGGAAGAACGAATTTGCTCGAAATGGCGCAAAAATTGTCACTTTTTTGTTCTAATAGTGTTATTAGCAGCGTGGGACACATATATGACTCTGTCAACAGCTCAAAAAATGTGTTTTGGTGTTTCGTGACCCTTTAAGAATTGAGTTAATTCAACTAATTTAAAATAAGTAGTTTTAGAAGCAAAAGTCATTTTTGAGTGTATTTAACAATGCAGATGGTATGGCCGGAACTTTAACAGTGTCCACACTGGCCAAAATCTGCAGGGGAAAAAAATCAAAAGGTCTTCAAAATTGAGCTCAATTTGCTTGATTTTTGCGTTAAGTTTAGTGTTTGCAGAATCACAGAATTCTGGAGGGACTGCTCAACACAACATCTGCATGTTTTACTATTCATTTATAGGTCATAGAAATTCAGTAGCAATAGTCAGTGAAAATCAGGGAATTTCACATCTGGCTTCAAGTGGGAACCCTGCCTGTCCCGTCATGTCGGTGCCAATGGCATAGTGGTTAGTGTTTCGACACATGGCACTCTGGTGCTCATGGTGACTCCAGTTTGGTTCTCACCTCGAGGACCTATGCCAATCCTTACCCTCTCTCTGCTTTTTTTTTTAAGTGATCCATTCAAAGTGAATCTACACCTAACGAATGATTTAGAAAAAAAAAAACATTATTCATTGGAGTAGCGCAGTGGGTAGCACTGTTGCCTCACAGTAAGAAGGTCGCTAGTTCGCTCAGTTGGCATTTTTGTGTGGAGTTTGCATGTTCTCCCCGTGTTGGCGTGGGTTTCCTCCGGGTGCTCCGGTTTCCCCCATAGTACAAAGACATGCGTTGTAGGTGAATTGGGTAGGCTAAATTGTCCCTATAGTGTATGTATGTGTATGAGAGTGTGTGGATGTTTCCCAGTGATGGGTTGCAGCCGGAAGGGCATCCGCTGCGTAAAACATATGCTTGATAAGTTGGGGGTTCATTCTGCTGTGGCGACCCCTGATTAATAAAGGGATAAGCTGAAAAGAAAATAAATGATTCATTGGATTTACTAGTTTTTAAGGTAAGTGTATGCAAACAATTTATATGGGTTGAATTTAAATAAATTAAATTTAGTAATGGTCAACTTGTTTTAATTCACCCCATATAAATTGTTTGCTTCCACTTACCCTAAATAAAAGGTAGTAACTCAGATGAATCATTTTCTTTCAGTGTAGGGGACATGGTAACTTGGCACGGGCCCCCAGAATGGCATGTCCGATCACTGGATACTCTGTAGGCTTGGCTCTAGTGTTAGTGTCTCCATTCTTGTGGGTGGCAGACAATGCGTATTGTGCGATGTGTGTGTTTATGATGCGTGGCTCTGGCACACATGGATGGTCTCAGCAGGAGAGGGGCCGGATGAATGCTCGTCTGCAGAGTTTTTCATGGAAGAGTAACAATCGGGCATTGATGAGGAGCTCGCGACGCACTTTTGTGGAACGGTTTCATAGAGTAGGTGATGAGATCGGTTAAGGGCTTAATTGCAATTAAGTAAACACATGAAAGATTATAGGCTGCTGTTACCATGGTTACCCCAGAGGATGACAGGCCAGTGCTGTTATGGTTGCTGCATTGCAATGAAACCATCTCAAGTTTGCCTTTTTCTACATTTTAGAGTAAATATACACACACTCAGTTTATTTATTTTTTTATTATTTATTTAGATGTTATGATTTTTATTCAGCCATTTTATCAATTTCTATTACATACATACAATATATATACACACGTGTATATTTGTGTGTGTGTGTGTGTGTGTGTAGATAGATTCAAAAAAATTCTGCTTGTTCAAACTACTTATTTAAAGTCACCTAAATCAACACAATTCTTGATATTTTTTGTACAACTTATTTGTTTTGTGTTCAATCAACTTAAATTTGTATAAACAATTAAAGTTTAACTTAATCTATTTGTGTTGGTACAACATGAAGGAATTTGTGGAACCCAGCATGTTTTTATGGATGGATGGATGGATGGATGGATGGATGGATGGATGGATGGATCGACAGACGAACGGGTGGACAGACAGACAGACAGATACAGAAAGATACACAGGAAGTTAGATGGATAGACAGACAGACAGACACACAGATAGATAGATGATAGATAGATAGATAGATAGATAGATAGATAGATAGATAGATAGATAGATAGATAGATAGATAGATAGATAGATAGATAGATAGATAGATAGATAGATAGATAGATAGATAGACAGACAGAAAGACAGGAAGATAGACAGAAAGGAAAATAGATAGAAAGACTAACTCAAAAAATATGCTGTTTGTTCAAACTACTTATTTAAAATCACCTAAATCAACACGAGTCTTGAGGTTTTTTTTTTGGACAACTTAATTGTTTTGTGTTCAATCAACTTAAATTTGTAAAAACAATTAAAGTTTAATTTAATCTATTTGTGTTGGGACAACATGAAGAAATTTTGGAACCCAGCATGTTTTTATGGATGGATGGATGGAAGGATGTGTTGATTGATTTTTGTTTACCAATTTCTCAAATTATTGCTTATTACACCAACACAGATCTCTGTAGTACACTGCTATGAGATAGATAGATAGATAGATAGATAGATAGATAGATAGATAGATAGATAGATAGATAGATAGATAGATAGATAGATAGATAGATAGATAGATAGATAGATAGATAGAACGATAGACAGACGGACGGACAGATAGATAGATAGATAGATAGATAGATAGATAGATAGATAGATAGATAGATAGATAGATAGATAGATAGATAGATAGATAGATAGATAGATAGATAGATAGATAGATTGATAGATAGATAGATAGATAGACAGAACGATAGACGGACGGATTCCTTGGATTTACTCATTTTTTTACGTTAAGTGGTTGTAAACTGTTTATTTGGGCTGAATTTAAACTAACAAATTAAGTTGAACTATTACATTTAATTTGTTCGATTAAATTCAACACAAATAAATTGTTTGCAGCAGTTCTGCATGCAACACTTTTTTTCAGATAGACAGTCAAACAGATAGATAGATAGATAGATAGATAGATAGATAGACAGACAGACAGACAGACAGACAGACAGACAGACAGACAGACAGACAGACAGACAGACAGACAGACAGATAGATAGATAGATAGATAGATAGATAGATAGATAGATAGATAGATAGATAGATAGATAGATAGATATCCATCCATCCGTTTTACATCCTAAAATTACCCCGAAACTAGCCAAAACTTTTACTTGTACGAATAAGGGTTTTTTCAGGTCATTTAGGATTATCCGGCAGAATCAGCCTAATCAGCTTATAACTTTAAAGGGGTTTAAAGTAAATGTGTGGTTTTAGGGCATCATAAAAATACAAATAATAAATTACACATATGAAATTTCAGACCTTTATCTGAGTCTTTACTCACCTCCGCATACACAAACAGCGGTAAGACCAGCACAGCTAACAGCAGATCAGCCACAGCCAAACTGACTATGAAGTAGTTGGTGGTGGTTTTCAGCGCTTTCTCCGTGTAAACACTCAGACACACCAGCACGTTCCCGCAAATGATGATTATGATCAGTAATATCCCGAAGATGAGCGCTGGGAAGTTGTAGTTCGTGGTGTGGGTGGAGATGGTGAGGTTGGCTGGCATGTCTGCCTCTACCATAACCTGTCATCTGGAAATCCTTGGAGAAAAAAAGCCCGTTTCTTCTTTGCCATTATTTGAGCGTCTCTCCAAACTCCGAGCGTCCCGCTGAACTCTGCGCTTTCCGGAGCCCAGTACTGTTGTTTTCAGTCTGTGAGATGGGAAAGAGGCTGAATGTGGTTGCAAGTGGTAAAATCATCGCTGTTCATTCGGTGTTTTTCGACGCAAAAGTTTTCTGTCAGGTTTGAAGCGCGCGTCCGTGCACCTGCGCGCGCGCGTCTTAAAGCGGCTTACAGCGGCGCGCCGTTAATATCTGAGGCTTTCATTATATTACCTTGAGGTTATTACTAACGCTTGTCTTCCTTATAACATCACATTGTTTAAGTTGGTGAAATTGAGGTTAATAAATCCACTGACTGACGTGGACGTCCCACCGGTTTCTTTCCGATTCAGTTTCACCGTAACAGTCCGCGCGGGAGTGATAATAATCTGACGGTGGGTGTGACATTTTCCACGAGTGTATGAAGTATGGGGGTTTAAACTCTAATATATTAAAGCGATAGTTCACCTCAAATGAACATTTACACTGTATTAACTCACCTTCAAAGTGGTTTCAGAGCTTATGAGCTCTTTATACCAAAGAAGATATATTGAAGCTGAAAACCATTGACATGTAGTAAAACAAATATGATACTATGGATGTGAATAGCCACTGGTTTCCATCTTACTTCAAAATATAATTTTTGTTTTTACCAGAATAAAGAGCTTATGAAGCATTTTGATTTCCCAGAGATCGGTTGCGGCTGGAAGGGCATCCGCTGCGTAAAAACTTGCTGGATAAGTTGGCGGTTCATTCCGCTGTGGCGACCCCGGATTAATAAAGGGACTAAGCCGACAAGAAAATGAATGAATGAATGAAGCATTTTGAGAGTGAGTAAATGCAGTGTAAATGGGACACGATGACTGTCCCCTCACAGCAAGAAGGTCGCTGGTTCGAGCTGGGTCAGTTGGCATTTCTCTGTGGAGTTTGCATGTTCTCCCAGTGTTGGTGTGGGTTTCTTCTGGCTGCTCTGGTTTCCCCCCACAGTCCAAACACATGCACTATAGGTAAATTGAATAGACTAAATTATCCGTAGTGTATGTGTGAATGAGTGTGTATGGATGTTCCCAGTACTGGGTTGCAGCTGGAAGGGCATAAAACATATGCTGGATAAGTTGGCGGATCATTCCGCTGTGGCGACCCCTGATGAATAAAGGGACTGAGCCGAAGAAAAATGAATGTTTTTAATGAAGTTAATTATCCTCTTAAATTCTTTATATTGTGAGTGGATAATATTATTTCAAGTGCAGTAAATCAATTAAAAAAACAAATAACATTTAGACAATTTCTGGGCACCATGAAATGTCATCTCAAATAATTTTCATGTGATATCTTAATATCATTATAGCCTCTATCATTCAGTATTTGTTAGCTAGTGATTTTGAATCTATTAAATCTCATTTATATCACATTTAGCAAACGCTTCTTTCCAAAGCGACTTACGATTGAGGAGGCATTCAGCGATTCAGCAAAAAGAGACAATACACACAACAAGTGCTCATTATGGAACTGTAAGTTCTCGGGGAATTAGGTGGTAGAGTAAGAGAGAGTTTAGAGAGAAAAGTGTTTCTACAGGTGGTTTGTCAAACCCACTCACCTGTGTGAAGCCCACTTCGTAAATGCAGTGTTTTAGTGATGTTGAGTGATTGTAGGAAACTGTCTGGTGCAAATATGCAAAACTGGTCCAAGTGTCGGTTAAAATGACAGAAAGATGAAAGAGTGTGTTTTCAACAGGTGGTTTATCAAGCCCACGCACCTATGCGAAACACACTCAGAACTTCATCATGTCTTAAATGTCAAATTGTAATTTGGATTCTGCATATTTCACAATAATTGTTTCCATGGGTGGTTAGCACTGTTGCCTTACAGCAAGAAGGTTGCTGGTTCGAGCCTCGGTTGGGTCAGTTGGCATTTCTGTGTGGAGTTTGCATGTTCTCCCCATGTTATTGTGTGTTTCCTCCGGTTTCCCCCACAGTCCAATCACGTGTGCTATAGACCTTTTTCATGGCTGCTGCATGGAGGGCGCCATAGCGACCAGCGTCTTCCGGTAGAATGCTAAAAACTTCCGTTTACAGCGTGTACAACTGGTAATTTGCGCTCCGAAAATGGGTTTCAATGACGTTTTTAAAAGATAACAGAGTGTTTTTGTGACACACAACTTAGAAATGTGTCTGTTAAAGCCGTTATAATCTGTCACATGTGGTTCACGCGCGTCAGAAATACGAGAAAAAAGTTCTCCTAGTTCACGTGTCTGCCGTCAGAAATAGTGTTAGCGCAGCGGCTCTTTAACACACATACACAGACACACACACAGAGAGAGAGAGAGAGAGAGAGAGAGAGAGAGAGAGCAAACCAGAGAACTGGCATGAAACTTAACAGATATGTAAGTCATGCAATTTACAAAAATGACCAATAAAAGTCTGTTATTGACACTCTGCTGGCTGATTTGCTGTTCATTCTAATCGCGAGCCAATTGTGTTTTTTTTACCACGGTTTGTGTTTTTCTGTCATTTCGAAATGACACGCCTGTATTTTCACTTTGTCACAGTTATTAACCCTGCTGAAAAATCCAGCTTAAACCAGCCTAGGCTGGTTGGCTGGTTTTAGCTGGTCGACCAGCCTGCATGGTTTTAGAGGGGGTTTTGGCCATTTCCAGGCTGGTTTCCAGCTATTTCCAGCCTGGTCTTAGCTGGTCAGGCTGGAAAATGACCAGCTAAATCCAGCTAAAACCAGCTTGACCAGCCTAGTTTAAGCTGGATATAGCTGGTTTTGGCTGGGCTCCCAGCCTGGCTAGGCTGGTCAAACTGGTTTTAGCTGGTCATCTCCCAGCCTGACCAGCTAATACCAGGCTGGAAATGGCTGGAAACCAGCCTGGAAATGGCCAAAACCCCTCTAAAACCAGCGTGGTCGACCAGCTAAAACCAGCCAACCAGCCTAGGCTGGTTTAAGCTGTTTTTTCAGTAGGGAAATCAGTGTGTCAGTGGCACAGTACAGGCTACGTGTGTGTGTCAAACATTTTGGTGAATTACATTTGTTTGGGCTGGTTATATATTTGA
This sequence comes from Danio rerio, assembly GCF_052040795.2. NCBI lineage: Eukaryota > Metazoa > Chordata > Actinopteri > Cypriniformes > Danionidae > Danio > Danio rerio. Next base: position 5,689,949 of record NC_141045.1, read on the forward strand.
AAGAAAGAGAAACTGTTGACTTTAGCGATGACGAGGCTTCATTTAAACTGCAGAAGATACCGTCTGACAACGAGGGGAAAACGCCACACAGCAGCTGTTTTCCATCCTATTAGATCGCATTTCTTTAAATGATCAGTCCAGGAGATGGTGCTGATGGACAACAGTATTAGTTCAAAGAGGATAAAAGCAGGTAAAATAGATTAAAACTATCGTTTCAAAGCTGTCCAAATGTGACTGTTTACACGCATTAGCTGCCGACCGGAAGTTCGGTTCGGTTCATTCTCCTTGCGCATACACGCAAAGCATAATGGGTAATTTTTCGTTCCAAGAAAAAGGTCTATAGGTGAATTGGATAAACTAAATTGGTCTTCAAGACCTTCACATGCTGTCCCAGGAGAGAGCCCTGAGCTCATAAGATTCTCAAGCCAGGGGCTCCCTCCTGTTTGCAGTACGAGAGGGGAGTTTAAGCTCAGGTAGATCTTAAGAACCCCCCTCCCCCCAGCTACTTAAGGATTGCTGTGAGAGTATGCTGCTGGTGAAATTCGTCAATTGTGCTGATTTAGTTTAGTCAATTTACCCATGTCTCATCTTTTGGACTGTGGGAGGAAACCGGAGAACCTGGGGTAAACCCACGGGATGAACATGAACTCTGCGCAGAAATGTGAACTGTCCGGGTAAAGACCCGAATCAGAGACATTCTTGCTGTGAGGCAACAGTGCTAGCACTGGGCCGTCGTGCTGCTCCATAGAGGAAAAAGAGGAGGAGGGGGGTGGAAGGGGGGATTCTTCAAGACGAAGACGACTAAGGTAAGATGCTTTGGTTATTTATACTACGTTAGGAATCGTCTGATTGGTGAATCATGCGTTAGCTAACGTAGGGCCAGCCGTGTAAATCATAACATAAGCACAAGATCCTCTCGAAATTAGTTTAGAATTAAACTTCACATAGAGTATGAGTGTGCATGGATGTTTCCCAGTACTGGGTTGCAGCTGGAAGGGCATCCACTGTGTAAAACATATGCTGGGATAATTGGCAATTCATTCCACTGTGGCTACCCCTGATGAATAAAGGGACTAACTTGTATAATTAATAATAATCATTATTATGTCATTCAAAACCATTTTTTGTTACGGCAGCGGCGGTCTGTGTGCGTTTCTCAAAGCACCGCATTGAAACAATGGTTTGTGTGTTTGTGGTTTGTAAAATGGGCAGTTAAGCATTTGTCTAAACAAATTAGCGCTGCGTTCATTGTGTGCAAGTTCACGCAGGTGTCTGGTGTGTCTCTTTGTGTCTGAGATCCGGTCTTTGAGTGCCATTCATTAGGCACAGTGGCTCATAGTACAATAAATCGACAGTGTTTTGGTTACAATGGCCGGTGCAAAACAAAGGACGAAATCCCACCCCCCAAAAAGGTAGTGAAATTAGATAACGCATGCATAATTTGTTAGTCATTTTTATTAGGATTGGCAAGCCTCTATAATCCATTCCAGCTAAGTAGTCACTGATGACATCATAATCATAATCAACATTGTCATCATGATTAGTGTTCACTCCAGATCAGGGAACGGTGGAAGCTGCTTTCATCCAGAATGGCTTTCAGATTTGACCAAATGATGCTAAATGTTGTCATCTGGCTTTTTAATTCAGGTTTGCGGTTTCCAAGACCAGCATTTTTCTATCCCATATGGCCGGCGACAAGTCGTCCGGTAGGCAGCCAGTGAAAAGCGGCCTGTGTGGCGCCCTGCACTGTGTCATAATCTGTTTTACGGATTATCTGTGTAGGTTTCATCTGCATTATAATAAATCTTTGAGCAACGCTTTGACCTTTTCAGGTTGGAGAGACGGATTAACCTTTTAGATATAAAATTTCTGCTGATTTGTAGAGCCAAAATGTAAATAACATTTACTAATTTGGTGCATTTTTTTAATAATCTGATGTGTGTATTGATTATATATTTGCATTAATTGCGTTTGTTTCTCTTGCACACCATTAGTTCACTGTCAGTTATTGTTAAAGAGGATTATCTGCACAAGTGGCTTTTTCTAAAGGATTTATTCTTATTGTTTTGCATTCTAAGGGTTACAATTTTTTCTAAAGGTTTGATTGAAATTTTTTAAATATAGAAATACATTTAATTTTGTCTAAAAATGTCCTTATTACGCAATAGGTTCAGATATGAAGTCAAAAAAACACTTTAATTTCTTATATTATAAATTGGAGCATCAGCTTTTTTCTGATTGGTTTAATGCCCCAATGCTCTGATTTTTCATATTGTCTTTACTCTTTTCTCATTGGTCAGATGGCCCCTATACTTTGCTCTGATTTGTCATCATATGGCTTCTGCTTTGATTGGTCAGATGGCCTCTGCTCGACTTTTTTTCTGGTCAGATGACTCTAAAAATTGGTCTGATGGCTCCTACTCTGCTCTGATTGGTCAGATGGGCTTTAATCTGCTCTGATTGGTTAGATGACCCAAATATGTTTTTCCCTGATTGTCCAAATGGGTCCAACTCTACTCTGATTGGTCAGATGGCTCCCACTCTGCTCTGATTGGTCTGATTGCTCCTTCTCTGCTCTGATTGGTCTAATGGCTTCTAATCTGCTCTGCTTGGTCTGATGGCTGCTACTCTGCTCTGATTGGTCAGTTGACTCCCACTCTGCTCTGATTGGTCTAATAGCTTTCACTCTGCTCTTATTGGTCTGATGGCTCCCATTCTGCTCTGATTGGTCTGATGGCTCTTAATCTGTTCGGATTGGTCTGATGTCTCATACTCTACTCTTATTGGTTAGATGGCTCCTAAACTGTTCTGGTTGGTCTGATGGCTCCTTCTCTGCTCTGATTGGTCTGATGGCTCCATCTCTGCTCTGATTGGTCTGATGGCTCCTTCTCTGCTCTGATTGGTCTGATGGCTCCATCTCTGCTCTGGTTGGTCTGATGGCTCCATCTCTGCTCTGGTTGGTCTGATGGCTCCCATTCTGTTTTGATTGGTCTGATGGCTCCCATTCTGCTCTGATTGGTCAGATGGCTCCTAATCTGTTCTGATATGTCTGATGACTCCTACTCTACTCTGATTGGTCAGATGGCTCCAAAACTGTTCTGATTGGTCTAATGGCTCCTTCTCTGCTCTGATTGGTGTGATATCTCTTTCTCTGGTCTGAATGATATGATGGCTTCTACTTTGCTTTGATTGGTCTGATGGCTCCCACCCTCCTCAGATTGGTCAGATGGTTCCTAATCTGTTCTGATTGGTCTGAAGGCTCCCACTCTGCTCTGATTGGTCTGATGGCTCTTACTCTGCTCTGATTGGTCAGATGGCTCCTACTCTGCTCTGAGTGGTCAAATGGCTCCTAATCTGTTCAGATTGGTCAGATGGCTTCCACTCTGCTTTGATTTGTCTGATGGCTTCTACTCTGCTTTGATTGGTCTGACTGCTCCTATTCTGCTCTGACTGGTCAGGTGGCCTCTACTGTAATATAATTGGTTGGCTGGCCCATATACTCTACTCTCACTAGTCAGATAGCCTCTACTCTTGTTGGTCAGATGGCCTTTGCTCTGCTCTGATTGGTTAGATGGCCTCTGCTCTAATCTGCATCTTCTTGATATCTCAGCAACAAAATCTCAACTCATCTAATCTGACCAGGTCAAACTAGATCCTGTTTTATATTAACATACATCTGTTGTGCATCTTGGTTTTCACAAAATCTTTCTTGTAGTTTACATGGATTTAAACTGGCACTTTGAAAGTTTGGCACATTTTAAAGAGCCTGTATGTTTCAATCCCCCATAATGTTGTGTAAAATCTGCCAAAACATATACAAATTTTGACATTTATTTTGTTTAAAATGGTGTTGTGCAAAAATATCTAAAATTTTTTTTATTATTTTTTTTATTGGGACAATATTGAGTGACAATTTAGCACATTTTGCATGTATTACAGATGGAACTGATTAGTAATTTACAGAATATTAAAGTAAAACTGTTCTGTGTATCTAAGATGGTAAAACCCTTTGATGTGTTCAGTGACTGTAAGCATTAGCTGTTTTTCACTCTAGACAGAAAGTAAACGCCACAATTATAATCTTGACATTTTGATTTTGATATTCTACTTTGAGTCAGAGGAAATGCAGCATAAATTGCTGTGTTGTTATTAAGTGACATATGAAGCTATTTTTTATCATCTGCGCAATCTCATTTCCTTCTCATTAATGTCAGATTAAAGCTTAAATAGTGTTCTTATAAAAACACTGACTGTCAGCAGGACAATAACATTCAATCTAAACGTCAGGAGAAGACTGGAAATAAAACACACAGTTTCATCAACACAGAGGAAAAGCTGCAGTTTAAATTGAGCAGGGTTGCTAATGCTTTTAATAAAATTTTACTATATAATTCTATTTAAAAATAAAGCTTATCAACATAAAAAGCTATCTTTAAAAACAATAGTTTTACTAATTTTAAAGGCATTTTTTGGTGCAAAAAACTAAATCCCATTACTTTAAATCAGTGGTCACCAAACTTGTTCCTGGAGGGCCGGTGTCCTGCAGATTTTAGCTCCAACCCTAATCAAACACACCTAAACAAGCTAATCAAGGCCTTACTTGGTATACTTGAAACATCCAGGCAGGTGTGTTGAGGCAAGTTGGATCTAAACCCAGCAGGGAAACCGGCCCTCCAGGACCGAGATTGGTGACCCCTGCTTTAAATTGTTAAAATATATGCCAAAAAAAAATTTAGTTTACTAAAACCTAAAATTAAAACCATGTTTACTTGAAATTTAATATAAAATGAAAAAGCACATGAAAAACTATACATAACATTTAAAAAAATGAACTGTTAAATGTATTTTTTGGTGCAAAAAAAAATAAAAAAATAAAACTTGTTACTTCAAATTAAATATAAAACTGTTATGAATATATGTAAAAACTTACTCAAACTTTTATTCATTAATTCATTTTCTTTTTCGGCTTAGTTCCTTTATTAATCCGGGGTGGCCACAGCAGAATGAACCGCCAACTTATCCAGCACATGTTTTATGCAGCGGATGCCCTTCCATCACTGGGAAACACCCATGTACACTCATTCACATACACTACAGAGAATTAAGCCAACCCAGTTCGCCTATAGCACATGTCTTTGTACTTGTGGGGGAAACCAGAGCATCCGGAGGAAACCCACACCAACACGGGGAGAACATGCAAACTCCACACAGAAACGCCGAAGCTGGAGCCAACAACCTTCTTGCTATGAGGCGAACGTGCTACCCACTGCGCCACCACGTGCCCAACTTACTTTAATAAAAAATATTAACACACACATAATATATATATAAAATGTAAAAAAGTGATGTATTTTGTAATTATTGTACTTTAAAAGGCACATTTTTTTATGCAGATTGGTGCGAAAACACTAAAACCTGTTCTTCAAATTATATATAAAACTGCCAAAATATATGTGCGTAACGTTTAATGAAAGTTAAAATTAAGACAAATTTTACTTAAAATTTAATATAAAATATAAAACACACACATAAAAACTCATACATAAAAAGTAAAAACTAAAAAGTTTAATTTATTTTATTTCAGAAACAATTCTAGTCTGACTCGGGAAAATTAAAGCCAATATAAAATGTATAAAATCTATATAGACATTTATATAAAGTCTATAAAAAGTTATATTAAAAAAAAAAAAAACTTCATGGCACAGATTCAACAAGCTACTGGAAATATTCCTCAGAGGTTTTGCTCCATATTGACATGACAGCATCACACAGTTGCTGCAGATTTGTCGGCTGCACATCCATGATGCGAATCTCCTGTTCCACCACATCCCAAAAGGGCTCTATTGGATTGAGATCTGCTGACTGTGGAGGCCATTTGAGTACAGTGAACTCATTGTCATGTTCAAGAAACCAGTTTGAGATGATTCACGCTTTATGACATGGTGCATTATCCTGCTGAAAGTAGCCATCAGAAGATGGGTACACTGTGGTTATTAAGAGATGGACAGCAACAATACTCAGGGTAGGCGGTTGCGTTGACACGATGCTCAGTTGGTATTAAACGGCCCAAAGTGTGCCAAGAAAATATCCCCCACACCAGTACACCACCATCACCTGAACTATTGATACAAGGCAGCATGGATCCATGCTTTCATGTTGTTAACGCCAAATTCTGACCCGACCATCTGAATGTCGCAGCAGAAATGGAGACTCATCAGAGCAGGCAACGTTTCTCCATTTTTCTAATGTCCAATTTGCTGAGCATGTGTGAATTGTAGCCTCAGTTTCCTGTTCTTAACTGACAGGTGTGGCACCCGGTGTGGTCTTCTGCTGCTGTAGCCCATCTGCCTCATGTTTGGATGTGTTGTGTGTTCAGAGATGCTCTTCTGCAGACCTGTACGGAGTGCTTATTTGAGTCACTGTTGCCTTTCTACCAGTCTAGCCATTCTCCTTTGACATCAACAAGCCATTTGCGCCCACAGAACTCCAGCTCACTTCTTATTTACATTCTCTGCAAACCCTAGAGATAGATGTGCGTGAAAATCCCAGTAGATCAGCAGTTTCTGAAATACTAGCAACCATGCCACGGTCTCTTAAATCCCCTTTCTTCCCCATTCTGATGCTCGGTTTGAACTGCAGCAGATCGTCTTGACCATGTCTATATGCCTAAATGCATTGAGTTGCTGCCATGGGATTGGCTGACTAGAAATTCGCGTTAGCGAGCAGTTGGACAGGTGTACCTAATAAAGTGGCCAGTGAGTGTATCTCGAAATGTTTTGTTATTTTTCAATATGGAAAACAATGATCGAGTTTGCATTTGTGCCATGTCGCCCAGCCCATAGGTTGCTGCCAATGTCAAAGCAGAGTCCTGAACCAAAATGAAGAATTACTGATCTGCGTTACTAACCGCTCGGTCACGGGTTCAAACCCCTTTAAGCTTCAAGTGAGCGTCATGAATGCTGAGCGAGCCACCTGTTCCTGAGCGGACGTCATCTGTGTGTTTGCGTTATGATGTGTGTGAAGGAAAACACTCCTAACTGAGCGATACACTGTGCTGTGTGTTTTTTGATTGCGTTTTTGTGTGTGTGTGTGTGTGTGTGTGTTCACAGATGGCCGACGGCACCGGTGCAGCTGTTGTGTTCGTCTGCTCTGCTACTCTTACCGAGATTGGTTTTGGCTCAGCCGGGGCATTTATACGACAGCAGGAGGGCATTATGGGTAAACGGTCATGTGGTGGGATCTGTTGCATGAACATCTTTCGCTGTGCGGGTGCTTGTTTATTTGTGTCGTGGTGTAGGTTTTGATTATAGGCTCTTTTGCAGACACACACACTGATAGACATACACACACTCACAGACACGCACACACTGACAGATACAAACACATACTGACAGACACACACATTCTTACACTCACAGATGCAAATACATACACATAAATGCTCACACACACACACACACACACACTGACACATACACAACTGCACTCACACTGACAGACACAAATATACCCTCATTCACAGATACAAATACACACACATACACATAAACGCTTACAAATACTCACTCCCTCTTACACACACACACACACTGACAGACACTCACATACCCTCATTTACATACTCGTACACACACAAATACATATACACATAAACACTCACTCAAACAGACACACATAAACACTAACTCACAAACACAAACACTCGACCACACACACTGACAGACACACATCTTACTTTCAGACTCAAACACGCGCACACACACACGGAAAAGCTCACACAAAAACACTCACAGCCACACAGATACCCTTACTCAAATACACTTAAACACACACACACAAGATACACACACGCTAACTCATTCACACACACACACACTCAAGCCCACACACAAACTCGTACACACACACATAAAAGCTCACTCACACACACTGACAGCCACACACATACCCTTACTCACATACACATTAACACACACACACACACAAAAATACACAAACGTTAACTCATTTACACACACACGCTCACTCATTCGAACACACACACACTCACACACATAAAAAACTCACTCACACACATGACAGCCACACACATACCCTTACTCACATACACATAAAGACACACACACACGCACAAAAATACATAAATGCTAACTCATTTACACACAAACACACACAAACACATATGCACACACACACACTCACTCAAACAGACACACACACACTCACTCAAACACACACACACACACACACACACACACACACACAAAAGCTCACTCACACACACTGACAGCCACACACATACCCTTACTCACATACAGAAAAAGACACACAAACGCTAACTCATTCAAACACACACACACAAACACATATGCACACAAACACAGACACTCTCATCCCCCCACCCTGCTTTTCATAAACATCACGCTTCAACACCAACCCACCCCACCATACCCCCCCCCCCCACCCCAATAACTTTACCAGGTTGAAAGTGCTGTCCCAGTCCACTCCTGCACTCATACACATACTTACGCACTCTCTCATATACACAGACATACACACAGACACACAAAAACACTGATTCAAACACACTATCTCTCTCACACTCTCACTCAATAGTACCTGGATGCAGCCATTGTGAAGGCCACAGCCATATCATCCTACAGCCAGAGACTGGTCAGTACCTGTCACATGGGAAAACTAGGTTGCTGTTTATAAGTAGAGTTAGTGAGGCCAGCAGGGGGCGCCCAATCCATGGTGTGTGTGAGTCCTAATGGCCCAGTATAGTGAAGGGGACACTATTCTGTTAGTGAGCGCCATCTTTCAGATGAGATGTTAAACCGAGGGCCTGACTCTCTGTGATCATTAAAAATCCCATGGCACTTCCCGTAAAGAGTAGTTTACCAAAGGAAAAACAAACGGGTGAACAAAACCGAAAACCTCCAGTGATACAGAGTCCAGACAGCCTATAACAAGCCCTCTGTATAAACACACACACTCTTAGAGACACAGTACAAGCAAGTGACACACAGACAGCATCACGCTCTCTCTCATTCACACACATAGACAGCACCAAGCTCTCTCTCTCTCTCATACACACATACACACACACATAGACAACAACAATCAAGCTAAACACAGCATCACGTTGTCTCATTCACATACATTCATACGCGTGCTCGCTCGCTCAGGAGTCGGAAGCGATATTGTTAAACCACCCAGTCCTATTCAAATTACACCAGTTACCGACCGCTCCCGCCAGGAGCAAATATTCAACAACCTTAACAGTATTACATGTCTTAATAAAAAAAAAAAATACAAATAATAATGATAATAATCACTCAGATGAGGATCAAACACGGGTCAGCAGCGTCGTATCTTAACACACTAACTTTTTTTTTTTTTTTTACTGAAATAATTTCAATTACAATCTTATACAGTAAATCATAATAAAACAGACATTAAAAGATCATTTCATATTCAAAACATTAAAACTGTGGTAATTTCCAGTTCATTTCTTTAAAAAGTTTACATGCTTTGTCCGTCAGATATTTGTGCAGCTCACTCAAAATGTTCTCGTTTTTATAATATACATAGTTATTCCACATATCTTTCCATTTTCATCTTAAAAATTCCCCATACATTCATCACCATTTTCTCTTTTTTTGCCACAATTCTCCTTTCCCACATTGCATTCTTCATCAGCGTTATACATAGATTTAACCACTAACCACTGGACCACAATGGTGCTGTTATGAAGGAGAAGTTATGTGTTTCTTATGTCGTCTGTTGTTCATTGAGCAGGTGTAATATTCATTGATATGAATTATTCGAATTCTTTTATTCACTAAGGTGCCGCTGTTTGGGGTTGAATGATAGTTACGTCATCATTAACCTGCAGCCTGCATTTTGCTCACGGGGCTGCGAGAAAAAAAACAAAACAAAAAGAGCGGAGCTGCGGCAAAATAATGAATAAAAAGAGTGAGGCTATGGTCAAATAAAAAACTGCTGACTGCTGAGAGTGCAAGCAGCTACACTAAAAAAGTGTTGCATGCAGAACTGTTACAAACAATTTAGTTGCGCTGAATTTAAACAAACAAATTAAATTTGATAATGTTCAACTTAATTTGTTTGTTTAAATTCAGCCCAAATAAATTGTTTACAACCTCTTAACGTAAAAGAATTGAGTAGATCCAAGGAATCGTCTTTGAATAATTTTTTTCAGTGTAGGTACACCAGCCCTCGCGGCCAAAAAACGGACCGGCCCACCAGGAATTCTCCCGCTCCTCCCGATTAGCCAATCCGGGCCCGGCTCCCGCGCTTTATTTGGAAATTTATTCCCGCGCCACAAAAAAATTTGGTCGGGTCGTCTATTACAAACCACAGGAGAGAGCAAATTCTCCAGACATGAACATTATTGAACATGTCTGGGGTAAGATGAAGGAGGAGACATCGAAAGAATCTTAATGAACTCTGGGAGTCCTGCAAGAATGTCAAGAACGAAAAAAAACAAACAAAAAAAAAACCGGCAAGAAGTCAATATATTGACTTCCAATATATAAAATATATTACTGATTGTTCAAACTACTTATTTAAAAATTAGCTGAAACAACACGATTCTTAAGGTTTTTTTGGGGACGACTCAATTGTTTAATGTTCAAACCGCTCAAATTTGTTAAGTAAACCTAATCGATTTGTGTTGGGACAACATGAATGAATTGTTTGGAAGCCAGCATTTTTTACAGTAAATAGTTTGTTTCTACTATGGATTTCAATGTCTGCTTTTTCCCCAAACCACCTTAAAAAAATATTGTAGAAATATATGTTTTTAAGTGGACTGTCCCTTTAGGACATATATGCTACTGAGTATGTATCCAAATTACTCTCGATAAAGATCCTTCATCGAAACCTTCACTTAAACTGAATGAAGTGAGCTCAGCCGGTCGGAAATGTAAAGTGCTTTATTCCATTAAGACATCGGCTCAAAATGACGCTCAACAATCATTCTGAAGTACCACAATATCCATCTCCAAATGTGTCCGTTCAGGCTGCCCTTTTCATTTCCATCTCTCACAAATGATCATCTGGAGTCTCTCTGATTTACTGGACGCTCAGGTTTCAATCAGCGTTATAATTACCACAGTCTTCCCCGGTTCACCAACCGCTTTTTATCTCCTCTAATGGTGTATTATTAGGAAATATGTCTAAAGATTTATAAAGAGGTCACGCCAGCTGTCTCCGCGGTTTATTATCTCAATCTTAACAGAGACGAATGTGTTTAATAACCTCTGGGAGAACTTTAGCGCTCATTATTTCCTCATGAAATAAAGATAGTGAATTTGTGAACCATCAAATTAGAGTCCAAAATTATATGCTTAAGAAAGTAGCTGTGGATAACTTAGTGAGTGTTAAAAAGAAGAGAAAATATGCTGTTCTTCTTTACAAACTACTGATAAAAGGTATAGTTTGTAATATGTATTTATTGTGCGCAGGGCCGGATTAACCAATGGGCCTTATGGGCACAGGCCCAGGGGCCCGTGCGTACTAGGGGCCCCTGCGAGGGGGGAGAAAAAAAAGACAATTTCGGAGTGTCTTTTTAGGCTAATTGCAAATAGCGCATCTAGTTGGACTAAGCTATTCAGCGTTTACGCCCATCGATGCCTGATTGATAGAGACAAGATGAGTAAAGAGCGGCGGACTTATATATCTTCAGTGGCGCACCTTGTAAGGCACACGGCATCATCTTTTGACGCGATTAATCATAACATCGGTTCGAATCCACCATCAGTTGAACTCGTGCTACTTTTTTTCTCCCCATTACATATCAGATTGGAAATATATTTATTTTTAACAGGAAAGAAACATTTTTTAAAAATAATGCAAATGTGATATAAAGTCACAAGTGTCTCGTGGGTATTTAATAATGTTTAGCCTTATTATAGGCTAATTATCAAAAACTATATTGCTCAGACAACTGTATTTCCTCTGAGCAAAAAATCGCGGTCACATATTAATATTATTATTATATTTAAATTGCCTTAATTTCTTTAACTAAACAGAATGCTGTAATTGGTCAAGCGCGGAAACGTCAGTTTTGTAATAACCCGCACTAAACTGAGCGGACTTTAGTGTAACGTTATATCTGTCATAGATCAAAAATGAGTGGACAAGTGGATTTAGCAAACGCGAGAGAAAGAGGAGAGGAGGCATCTTTATTGAGGCATTTTCCATACACACCTTCTTTAAACAGACCCGTGATCAGGAGAATGAGGGTACAGAAGAAGACGTTAACTTTAAATGATGAGTAGCTAGCATTAACCAGGCGGAGGAGGCTAACGGCAGCGCAGCGCGGACTGGATTCATCGTGTGAGAGACAAACAGAAAGGGAGAGAGAGAGGGAGAGAAAGGCCCAGAAGAGGAGAGAGAGAGGGGAGAGAAGAGGTATAGTGTGTGTGATTTCGGATACTTTTAGGTTTATAATCAAGTCTTCATCACGAGAAGAGTAGAGAAAATACAGAGAGAGGAGGAGAGAGAGTAAATCAGTGTTTGTATTATGAAAGACTCAGATTCATAGAACTGGATTGGAGAAGCATTGTGCGTTATATGCCATGGCAATAATATGCTTTGTAAGTTTGTAAAAGCAATACACTAAAATACCCTTAAAATATATATATATATATATATATATATATATATATATATATATATATATATATATATATATATATATATATTGTAAATATTTATTGCAAAATATATATATATGTAGTTTTATTAGTATTTTTATTTAATGCTTTGAAAAATAATTTAAATCTTTGCAGACTATAAATACATATATCATTTATTTAAATATGTGGGCAACAAATTATAGATTCATTTTATTTAAAAATTATTATATTATTCTTATTTTTTAAATTCAACTATAGGGGTGCGGCCAGGTAGGGGGCCTTACAAGATAATGTGCCCAGGGGCCCCTGAGTTCTTAATCCGGGCCTGATTGTGCGATACATCAGGGCTAATTATTAATAATAATGTGCTGTTTCCTAGTTTACCTAATATATATAACTTCACAGCGCCCACTACTGGGTGTTATGAGACTGTACATGTGGATTTTGGTTTTTGTTACTCTTTTGAGTGTGTAAATTCAAACATTTGCAAGCGTGAATATTTTTCATAATAAGTTAGAAGTTATATTCCACTTTCCTACAACATTTTGTCCATAATATTGTCTAATAACTGAAATTATTCAAATCAACCTGCTAAGCTAACTCTCAAACTTTTGTTTTTCATTGACACAATCGTCTTTTGAACCATACACTGGTGAATAGATGATGTCAAAACTTTGTTTGGCTTAATGTAACCCTGCTAATATTTTATTTGTGCTACAATGCTAGTTTGGGGTTTTTAATGCTACAGTTTATATGTTTCTGAGTATTTCTTAGTGTGTTGCTTTGTGTTTGCTAGCGTAATCTGAGTATTTTTGTGTAGATAGGCAATTGCAGTGTTTGTAGTGTGTTGCTGCGCAGTAACAAAGGTGTCCCTGCTGAAAAAAAAAGCTAAAGCCACCTAAGGCCAGTAAGACCAGCCAGCCTGACCAGCTAAGACCAGCCTGACAAGCTAAAACCAGCTTGACCAGCTAAAACCCACTAAAAAAAGTAGCAAAAACCTCTCTAAAACCAGCATGACCTGACTAAAACAATCTTGACCAGGTAAAACCAGCTAAGACCAGCTTGACCAGCAAAAACCGGAGAAGACCAACCTGACCAACTAAGACCAGCTAAAAAATGAACAAACCCCTCTAAAACCACCCTGACCAGCTAAAACCAGCTAAGACCAGCTAAAACCAGAGTGGACCAGCCTGACCAAATAAGAGCAGCTAAAAAGTGACTAAACCCCTCTTTAACCACCCTGACCAGCTAAGACCAGCTAAAACCAGAGTAGACCAGCCTGACCAAATAAGAGCAGCTAAAAAGTGAGCTAACCCTTCTAAAACCAGCCTGACCAGCTAAAACCAGAGTAGACATGCCTGACCAAATAACTCCAGCTAAAAAGTGACCAAACCCCTCTAAAACCAGCCTGACCAGCTAAAACCAGAGTAGACCAACCTGACCAAATATGGCCAGCTAAAAAGTGACCTTACCCCTCTAAAACCAGTCTAACCAGCTAAGGCCAGTTTGACCAGCTAAAACCAGCTAAAACCAGAGTAGACATGCCTGACCAAATAACTCCAGCTAAAAAGTGACCAAACCCCTCTAAAACCAGCCTGACCAGCTAAAACCAGAGTAGACCAACCTGACCAAATATGGCCAGCTAAAAAGTGACCTTACCCCTCTAAAACCAGTCTAACCAGCTAAGGCCAGTTTGACCAGCTTAGGCCAGTTTGACCAGCTAAAACCAGCTAAGGCCAGTTTGACCAGCTAAAACCCGCTAAGACCAATTTGACCAGCTAAAACTGGCTAAGGCCAACCTGACCAACTAAGACCAGCTACAAGGTGACCAAACCCCTCTAAAACCAGCCTGACCAGCTAAGACCAGTTAAAACCAGCTTGACCAGCTAAAACCAGCGACGACCAACTTGACCAACTAAGCTAAGACCAACCAACCTGACCAACCAGCTAAAAAGTGTCCAAAATCCCTCTAAAACCAGCCGAACTTGCTATGACCAGCCTGGGAAACCAGCTAAAACCAGCTTGGGTGACCAGCTTAAACCATACCTGCCAACACTCCCGTTTTTCTCAGGAGTCTCTTGTATTTCAGACCCATCTCCCATTTTGGTCTGTCTCCCGGAACACTCCCGCTCTTCAGTTTGCGCAAGTTTCCTCCCACTCCCTGCTCTTCAGTTCGCAAACACTATGTGGTCAGGTTGGTCTACTCTGGTTTTAGCTGGTTAAGCTGGGGGGGGGGGGGGGGGGGGGTTTAATTAGTTACGTAAAAATATGCTGGAAAAGTTGGCGGTTCATTCCACTGTGGTGACCCCTGATTAATAAAGGGACTTAGCCGAAAAGAAATGGTGCTGGATGATGCTCAAAGTAATTTTGAAGTAATAAGTAAAAAATGAAGTAAAAAAGTAATAAGACTGATTCCTAGTTACCAAGCAGTTCACTAGAGCCTTAATCACATTTACCACTGTCGTTCATTCACTAAAGCGTGTGTGATTGTACGTCCTCATCTTTATATATCACACACACACTCACACAATCTTTCCTTCCTCATTGATTTATTTGCAATCTGCCCTTCTCAACCGATTCACCGCTAATTTAGGAAGTCAACACTGCTAATCATATTTATTTTTATTAGCATGACCGCGCACATCATGGTTGTCACAGTAAGTGTAAGAAAACCGATGACAAATAGCAAATAGTCAGACCAATAAAACTAGCTTTAACTTCACGATGACGTTTGGCGATCAATGACTTTAGGGTTACAAAAAGGCTGGGGATAAAAAAAAACAGAGAAGAGCCACTGGACGATTACTAAAGGGACAGCGGAGCATCAAACTAAAGGGTGAGTGAAGTTTCCAACCGAGAGTCTGTCTCATATTTGAGTGTCTGGTTTGTCTTTCACTACTAAAAGTTCTCATCTTTTTTGAAGGTACGGAAATGTCTGTTCTCACAACTCTGACGCAGGTTTCCATCCTGGCGATATTTCTCATCCAGTGTGCGGCTAGCCTTCCAGTTCTGGGCAGGTCAGTTCTCGATTAACCTCAGAAATACTCTCCTGAATATTACACCTCCGTGTGATCCTTTGCGGTTTCTCAAATAAAAAAATGAAACTCAGAAGTTCTTAACTTTGGCTAGTCATGCGGTTTCAGGCCTGTCGAGTCTTGTTAGATCTTTATCTCCTTGTCCTTGCTCGATTTTCTCCTGTACATTTTGTTTCTTCATCCCACTCCTCCTCTGTTTCATCTGGAGGTGATAAGATTTTCAATTTTCTCGTGTCATTTCCTCTGAAACATGCTCAACTTTTTTTTTTCTTGCGTTGATAAAGCTTCAGGAGAATCGCCGGCTGATTTATGCTTTGTCTTTTTATCATCGCAGGTATCTCGGAGAAGAGGACAGCATTTTAAATGCGGACATCTTTTCTCCCAGAAAGCTGTTGTTTCCTAGAGATGCTGCAGATGTGTTTGTTGCAGACCGAGACGGGTGGGTCTCATCGATTTTATTAACCATTTGATGCACAAGCTAGAAAAACCTCTTCTAATGCACAGCATGGGTCTCAATTGACCCATATTTATCTTTATCTTTTGGTCATTGGATTTTTATTTTAAAAACAGATATTGAAAAATGAGCCGTTTTTTGATTTTCGTTTTTGAATTTTAAAACAACCACAAAAAAAACGGCTCGTTTTTCTTTTTCATGGTGAAAAACGAAAAAGCTAAATTCCAAAATTATTTAATTAATTTTTTTAATTTCAAATAACAAAAAATAAAATCACCAGAAATAAATGTATCTTTTTTGATTTTCGCTTTAAAATTAAAAAACGAAAACTGAAATTCAATACGTTTTTTGATTTTTGGTTATTGAATTTTAAAACGAAAATGAAAAAAAAAAACGGCTCGTTTTTCTTTTTCATGATGAAAAATGGAAAAGCAAAATTCAAAAATTATTTAATTTTCATTTTTCATTTTGAACAACAAAAAATAAAATTACCAGAAAACAAAATGAATAAATGATAAAAAATGAATAAATGAATAAAAAATAATGTTTTTTTAAATTCTGAAACCAGACAGGCCGCAATGCTTATTTTTTTTCCACTTGAATATGTTCTAAAATCTTTTTTCTTGCGATAACGGGATTTTGTTAATACATATTTTCCTCATTGAAGCCGGCTATGTAACAACATAATTGATGATATTTGCATTATTTGCATTGCTGAACAGTTTTCTGAAAATAAAGTTTATTGTTGAAATCACTTCCTCTTTAGGAGTGACACCAGCATTGGACATTCGTTTGGAATCATTGCTCATCTCTCCGTCTTATAGTTTTATATATATATATAAAATCTGCTGCTATATTTGCACATGGCTATATGAAATTATGGACAGACCCACTATCCATAGTGGGTTACAACTCATCTGCAAGCTTTAGTGATAGTCTGTTTTTAAAAGACACTGGATGGTTATCAGGGTGTTTGCGCATCATGCCTCCTTTCAGATTAAATTAATTGTTCATTTTTATTTTAAAATACTATGAGTTATTGAAATGTGCATAATGAACAACTGTATTAATGCCTCCCTCACTTGAAATGACTCGTGATTAAACTTCGAGAAGTAGAAGTATTATGGTTTCAATAATATTTAAACTTTCTTTTCAGAAAAGTTTTCAGTAAAGCAACCTAATGCTTGCATGTAATGCCAAAATAAAGATTGTTTCATGTAAAACATGCTAACAAAAAATAAATATATAGTCTATAATCGGCCCTTATATGAGAAATACGTTGTCTTAATGAGGAAAATATGTCCAGTTATAACAAGAAAATACCTTTTATAACTTTATTAAGTGGGAAAAAATAATAGCCTATATAGTAAGCTAGCAGGTCAGCATTGCGTCACCGTGAATGAGTCTATCTGGTTTTAGAATATAAAAAAACAAGTCATTATTCGTTTTTGTTTTTTGGTGATTTTATTTTTTGTTTTTCAAAATAAAAAAATAAAAATCAAATCATTTTTGAATTTAGCTTTTTCGTTTTTCATCATAAAAAAGAAAAACGATCAATTTTTTTCGTTTTAATATTCAAAAACCAAAATAAAAAAGCATTGAATTTCAATTTTTGTTATTTAAATTTTAAAACAAAAATCAAATAATGACTCATTTTTCAGTTTTCAACATCTGTTTCTAAAATAAAAAGATACAGTGACCTATTGCCTTTTATCTATCTATCTATCTATCTATCTATCTATCTATCTATCTATCTATCTATCTATCTATCTATCTATCTATCTATCTATCTATCTATCTATCTATCTATCTATCTATCTATCTATCTATCTATCTATCTATTCGTCTGTCTGTCTGTCTGTCTGTCTGTCTGTCTGTCTGTCTGTCTGTCTGTCTCTCTCAAAATATATATTTCTATCTATAAAATAAATATGCATATGTAAAATCTTTTTTTAAATATACTTACAAGCATCGAATCAGCCATGTTTAGTTGTGAAATGTGTGCCAGGTGAACAGTGTTTAGCAGTAAATGCATTCCTTTTTGCAGCAATTACACTGTAAAAAAATAAAAAGTTGAGTTAACTTGAAAATTTAAAGCAACCAGCTGCAAAGAAATGTCGAGTCTATTAAGCTTTAGTGGTGGAAGTTGTGCCTAATTATCTTTTTAAGGTTGACTGTAAAGGCTGGTTTAAGTCAAGTATATTTTAAGGAATCATTTGGCACAGCTTCAACCACTGAAGCTTAATAACCTCAAAATTTCTTTGCAGCCAGTTGCTTTAAAGTTTTAAGTCAACTCAACTTTTTATTTTTTACTAAACGCTCAAATGAAGAAATCAAAATGTAAAGGCTCCTCAACAGAATTTTTTACTTTCTTTGAACAAACAGTTCCAGCATGCAGTTAAATCATTTTTACGAGCAAATTTAACTCTGATCACAAAAATATGTCCACCTGACTTGCGATTTTAATCTGAGTTAACAATTTGTAAATTGGATTTTTTTTACAGTGTAGGCAACAGCAAAGGTTCCTATATGGGTAATTTAACACACTTATTTTAAAACTGATGTACAAATAAAATAACTGTACTAAACATAAATATTTGTGTGAGTTTAAAACAAGATATTTCATGAAAACCAGTAAATATAAACAACAAAATGCATTTAACTTTAAGATTCTGCCCAAAAAATGCTCAGCCATGACAGAAATAACACAGGAAAATAATATGAGTCAATTTAGAACCATGGTGTGCATTAAAAGGGTAGTGACAGTGGGAATGATTTCTATTCAAATTGTTAGTAAACCAAAACAATACGGTAACACTTTACAATAAGGTTCATTAGTTAATGCATTTACTAACATGAACTAATCATAACCAACACTTGTACAGCACTTATTTATCATAATTGAACATTTACTAATGCATTATTAACATTTAAGTTCGTTAACATTAGTTAATGCACCATAAGTTAACGTGAACTCTCAATGAACTACTGTATTTTCATTAACTAACGTTAACTAACATGAACAAATACAGTAGTAAATGTGTTGTTCATTGTTTGTTCATGTTAGTAAATGCATTAATTAACATTAACTAATGAACCTTATTGTAAAGTGTGACCAACAATACAAGGCTTTGAGCTGATGAAAAACAAGTTTATCTGAGAATTACTAGAATACTAAGTGATTAAGTTAAAATCTTGCAAAGATTTAGAAAAAATAAACTTAGTCTGGTCACTTTAGACCCATGTTGTGCATCAAAGGGTTAATAAACAACTTTTGTAGCCTTGTCACGATTAGTTAAGGTCCTGGAGGGCCGGTGTCTACTGAGTTTGGTTCCAACTTGCTTTAACACACCTGCGAGGAAGTTTTTAGTAAATCTAGTAAGAGCTTGATAAGCCGGTTCAGGTGTGTTTGATTAGGGTTGGAGTTAAACTCTCTATGACACCGACCCTCCAGGACACCCCTGAGTTTAGTGCATTCTGCCCCCTTGTGGACAACACTGGTATTTCCCCGATTGTCTCTTGTAATATCTACTTTGGAAATGGTGTTTTAATTGAAAACTGTGTACACAAGTTAACATTTAATTACTGAATGCATGTGTACAGGAGATCTGGGCTTCAGACGAGGCAGCTGGGGGATATTGAGTTCACAAACAGACACGCCGAACTCTTGAAATCCAAAGCTAAAATCACATCCATCTGCTCTTACTTGAAACACAAGGAGAGCAGCAAGAAAAGGTAAAGCAGGCTGTCCTCAGACCTGCCAGCGCTAATACATAACGTATCTGTAGATTGGAATGTCTAATATACACCACATAGAAATCTGATATGGCAATATATCCAAATAGCATATATGACGTACAGGTTTATATTTGGATTTTTGATGTAATATATATTTTGAAATATTTAATAGTTTCATTTGTTTTCAACCACTGGACTTTAAAAAATGTACATATATGTTTGAATATATTTGCTGTATTATTATATGTGTTCAGAATTCAGACTTTACAACTCAGAATTGTGACTTTATAACTCAGAACTCTGAATTTATAATTTTTTTATTATATATTTTTTTATTATGAAACTTTTTTCCAATTATTTTTTTAATAAATATAATATTAATATATTAACCTTTATATAAAAAATAAATAATAATTGTATTAATATCTATATATATATATATATATATATATTTAAAAAAAAAATATATATATATATATATATATATATATATATATATATATATGTATATATATATATATCTTTATTCGTGAAATTCATGTCATGTCATTTGCATACATTTTTATTATATGCAATTGCTGCTGTGTCTTATATTTGTTATTTACACACATACATAATTTCCCTTAGCAATTAGCAAGCTTAATTATTTTTCACATATAATAAATTGATTGTAAACAAACTGAAGAGATCATTGCACTTTAGGTACAGTGCAACTTTATTATATTTTATTAATGTTATCAGAAACCCTTATGATACATAACATGCATCAGCTGTTAACATTAAATGTGTCAATGTAAACCTGTAACATTTTCAACAAATTGTTGTATATCAGGGGTGGCCAACCCTGTTCCTGGAGAGCTACCTTCCTGCAGATTTCAGTTGCTACCCATATCAAACACACCTGCCTGTAATTATCACGTGGTGTTCAGGTCTTAATTAATTGGTTCAGGTGTGTTTGATATGGGTAGCAACTGAAATCTGCTGGAAGGTGGCTCTCCAGGAACAGGGTTGGTCACCCCTGTTGTATATATATATATATATATATATATATATATATATATATATATATATATATATATATATATATATATATATATATATATATATATATATATATGACAAATCTACATTACATTTAAGCCTTTTTATTAGTACTTTATAATAACTTCACACTATGAATCAATTATTAGGCATTAGCAAATAATTAATTGATTATCTGTTAAGTATTAACTGTACATTAATAGACGTTAGTAAGCAGTTTATAAATGCATGTACAAATGCTGTGTTCTTGATTTAAAAGCACATGCATGATCTGGTTAATGAGTGTGTTTTCATACTTTGTTAATTTTTGTTTATTCTGAACGATCCTAAAAAGTAACTATTCTTTAATAACCCGATTGTAAATAGTGCAAAGGTTATTAATGAAAAGTGAATCATTAACAAAGCATGAAAACACACTCATTAAGCTGATTATATTTGTGCTTTTAAATCAAGAACACAGTCTATAAATGTAGAGTTATTGCTTAAATAATCAATTAGCTAAGGCCTAACAAATGATTCATAGTGTGTAGTTATTATAAAGTGTTACCAAGATTTTCTCTTTACAGTAAGCTTCTATAATGTTACCAATGTTTAATGTGTCACTAATCTGAGGATGATTTAAATTAAATAATCTTGCACGACTGACATTATAAACTTACATGTATAGTGTGTTTTATTTGGATTCCTTTCACAGTGGCGCTGGTGGAGATTCAGACGGTTTGATTTCCCTGTTGAGACATTCATGTCCAAACATGTACCACTGAAGACCAAAAAGTTTGAAGACATGCTTGAATGCACTTGAGATTAACTGTTTGTATATATTTGAATAAACAACTTTCCCCCTCCAAATGTCTCAAAACTGTAGTGTAAAGTAGTCATGCAAACACAATATCATGTGAAATGCAAATAAACTGTGGATTTGAGAACAGCCTCATGTCTTGTTTATGAAACACCACACCTTCAGCTCCTCATATGCACGTGCTGGTTCATATATTTAACGCTGGACAATAACTTAATGACTTTTTGTAAGAGCTTTTTTATAGTAGGCTACTAGGGAAAGCCCTTGGTCCGTAGTCTGCCTACTGAAAGTTTTCTGAAAATGTCAACAATTTTTGCAGTATTTATTTACAAATTTGGATTTAAACCGTAAGTTTATCCAGTTTTATAAATATTGTTATAAGATTTATGGCATTTAAATGTATTATTTTTTAAATACAAATGTATTATCATCCATCATTTACATAAAAATAGGAATCTGGTAAAACTTGTTTAAAAATAAATGCTGTAGCCTATGGGTAAATAAAAAACTGGCCAGCTCATTCAACTTTCCTCAGGCAGAATTAATAATTTAATTTGTCTTAAATCTTCTATCTATAATTTTCACAATTTATGATGGAAAAGCAGCCAAAAAAAAGGATAAATGAGCTTATATAGGGGTCAAATTTTGGGCTTTGTCGGGGGGGGGGGGGGGGGGGGGTCTTTCGAACCACCAGAACCCCCTCCTGGCTACGGGCCTGGACTTTATGACCAATGATATTGGTCTACTATCACAATTCAAGTGCATAGCCTACAAACACAACATTGTATTGTAGACTAGTATTAAATTGTATGTTTATTAAATCATATTTCCTTAAAAAGTGCTGTTTGAGATAAATTTGAGGTAAAATAACAGTGTATCTGAATTAAATCTGAAATAAGAGAGTCTGGTAACAATATGAATGAGAACTATATTGACTACTAGCCTATAAACTATTAAAATTCATGTACATAGCTAAGGCCTACCTGTCAACCCTCCCGTCTTTCCCGGGATTCTCCTGTATATTACAGGTCTGTCCTGCTATCATCCCGTAAAGGTATTTTCCCGTATTTCTCCCCTATTTTCAGTGTTTCTCTGAAGGGTGGCAAGAAACCTGTACGCAACCCATACCGCTGAACCACCAGGGGTCGCCCCTTGCTCTTAAATGTGTGTCTGTTCTGTGCTTTCGCTTTGTTTAGGCACGAAAACACTTTGAAATAAATATAAAACGGCGCGATTCCCTTTCCTTTTCATTACAGGTGCCGTCTCCCTTCCTATGCAATCCTCAAAACAGTCATATAGCAGTGCGTGACTGTCAGCTGACGCGCTCCATAGTGATAAACAGACGCTGTTTCCCAAACGGATTCTGTACTCGCAATTTGAAGCGGAGCAAAAGTCTGGCTTTTGGGTGCGTGTTTAAACAGGCATATACACATAATTAATAATAATAATATCTAAAGATGTCGATCTTTGTTTTGTTTTGTTTTTTCAAACACAACCAATTTCGTCTTAAATGTAATAATAAATGAAAAGTTAGGAAAGCAGTCGAATGCCTTCTTTATATTGTTAGATGTGTGCAGTTTTAAAGTGACACCTTATTAAATGTAATCAGATTCATTCATTGCTCTTTAATCAGAATATGTACGTTATACAGTGAAGAAACGGCTAATGAGATTTGATAGCTTGATTCTATTCCATTATAATAGCTATTAATTTTAATAAGCTGAACTGTTTGCTAATGTATTTGCTGCTAATGTATATAATTATTTTTTTCTATTGTAAATAATAATAATAATAAAACATATAACTGACCATTTAACTGTTTATTTACAAAGAAACAGCTCTAAGTGAACATATTTAGTAATTTGGGGATTTTTTTAAAGGAGGAGGGAGGAGGGAGGGGGGGTCCCTTATTATGGTGGGCATATCCCTTATTTTCACATCCCCATGTTGACAGGTATTAAGGTTACGTCAGCTTACAAATTTTGCTGGGTTGTCATAATAATTTGTGGTGGTCGTATATCTGAAAGAATATCTAAATATAGCCTTGATTATTGAATTATGAAATAACATTTCTTATCGTGTCTTTCGTCTATAATAAGTTGAAACAATACTACGTAGGTCCATTACGGTACATGAGAGGCTGATAAGATATCTTTGCTTGATGTTATCTGAAACTGTAATGTTAATCGAAACTAACGCATGTTGAATTTGTTTTTGTTTGTTTTGATTTTTACGCGCGCAGTTAGCATGTCTACTACTAGAGTCGGTCATAAACCGTCCTGAAAGCCACGTCAATAAATAATAATTTAGGATAATAGTCTACGAACTTCCTGAACCCCATAAACCATCGTTTAGTCGCAAAAACTGGAACTTTTGGATAGAGTGTGAGCTGATTTACAGACCAAACCATTGCTAAATTTAGAATATGAAATGACAGTCCCCTATCACAACGCCGTCCATTGCTTTTGGCACATTCCGTTCATAAATAAAAGCAGTTTTGCTAGATTAGATCTATTATCCCTGCTGGAAAAACAGCATTCTGGTAAGGTATGTTTTGATGCTGGTCTGAGTGCTGGTCCTGACCAGCAAGATCAGCATTGAAACCAGCTAATTAGTAAATAAATTAGCTGTATCTTCAACATCATGTAAATATTTCCAAGATTTCATCATTGTTACATTGGATGTCCAACTTTTAGGCCTATTCTTGCATAATATATCGGAAACAATAATTGATGCCATACAGCTTAAAAATATAATTTTGTAAACCACATTGTTCATTGTGAAGGTTTATGAGATGTACACGCACATTTAAAGCAGCTGTGTTCATGTGTACAGTATAAGGCAAAAGTCCACCTGTGCTCATCTTTATAGCCTATAAAACTGAGATAAGCCGGCGTCTATCTCAAAGGTTAGGATTGAAGTCTGTTTCGCACATCAGCTCACAAATGTCTGATGGGAATTTGATTCAGTCGGCGCAAAGGGATTCCTCTTCAGTATTCCTTTATTGATCAATCTTTTAAATAGGGAAATATGGATCTCAGGCCTAAAGGAGCTGCTGTTTTTATCTTTCTCTTGGTTATTTTCACATTCAGCAAATGTAGTGAAGCGCAAGGTAAGTACTTAGTTTTGTTTTTCTTAAAATGAGCTTATTTGTAAGCTCAAAAAGTTCAGAAATTCTATTTTTCAGGAGCTAAAAGGTTTACTTTTTACTTTATATCATAGGATTTAAAATTTTTTTTAAGATAGTTAATATTGAAAATACTGACTTTAGTTGTATTACTCATATTGTATGTGTGCTATTGATAATTAAATGACAAGACATGGCTGATTGAGGAAATCTGTCATGATGAATTGTCAATGTCTAGCTTTAATCAGACCTTTTTAACACGTTATTTTAACAGAAAACCTAGTCCATCTTCCTGTACTTTACCATAGATGCATATGGAATAAAATTATTTATAAATTTGCAACATTTCAGCCTTATTTGAGCTTTTATTCAGCCTTATTTTACCTTATAAAGTCTACTTTATGTAAATTAGAAGTACAAAAACACCTCAGAAAGGTCTATTTAATTACGTTATCATGAAAATTATTCCTTCATTTCAATGATTTTAAAATGGTTACATGTTGAAAGAAATTTCACCAAGATCGTTTGTTGTGTTTTCGTCTGTTTCCAATACTTTCTAACAGTCACTCTATTATTTTAAACATTTATTTATCAATGTCATTCATGAAAACATTGTAATTCTGATTTTTCTCCAAATGATGCAGATCTTTGTTCGGTGCCGTTGCCGTTCATTTTCATTAAGGAAAACAACACTATTGATGCCTTGGTCACAACAATCAATGCTGCCGAAGGAGTGACGGCTGTGATCACCGGTCAAAACCCACCAGATCTCTTCGACATCAATGATGAATACCAGCTCATAGCTAAAACCGTGATGGACTATGAGGTTAAAACATCTTATAAACAGTTTTGTTGTTGTGCTGCGTTCATAAATTGTGTTCATTTACAATCCCTTGTTACAGTGGATTGAAAGTGGATTACGTTTTTAAAAATGTTTGCATAAAATATATTTGGAGATAGTTTTTTTTTTATTCAGCATACCTTGATTCATTTATTTTTAAGTCTCTGTCAAAGACAATCTGGCAATTTTTGTAGCTTCGAATTGTAAAGAAACTGACTGACTTGTGCATTTTGTGCATCAATAAATTTATAAGAATGGAAAATTCCTTCTATTGGCATCAAAAGCTAATTTTGTTTTCAAGATTTAACACTCAAGAGCTGTTTTGGTTTGATAATTCAACTTTCAAGTCAAAGTCAGATTTGGATTAAGTGCTTCCTCTTTCAAAGAGACCAATTAGTTTACATCCATTGAGAATAATTCATTAACAAACACTTCTGTTTTGTTATTTTGACAGAAATTTGACAAGGACAACCCATATCTGGTCAATATTGAGTGTACAAAACCTGGTTCTACCTCTGTAAGTAAACTTTTATTAGCATTAAATTTTCTTTGTGCATTGCGAACATCTAACTTAACCACTGTTAGTACATTTGCTTATGTAGATGTAATATTTCATTTGTGTTTTTAGACCTCACTGCTTCTGAGGATCGTTCTCGAAGATATAAATGATAACCCCCCATCGTTTAAGGAGAGTTGGTACTCACTGGAGGTCAAAGAGGTGCGGTGTCAGGATCTTATTTTACTACTCAGATTACTCAAATTCGGTTCATTTTTAGATTTTAGTTCATGTGCATTTTCGAAATGTAATAATCTTTAATGATATTTTGTAGCTAACCAAAGTGGATACCAGCGTTGGCCTGATTACAGCAACCGATCCTGATGAAAGTGACAGACTTTACTATCGTCTGGAATCTCCTGAGGTACGAATGCTGTCTTATTATGGATTCATAATGGGACAGCAAAATTAAATTTGAATTAATGATTTCCATGCATATCGGAAACTATATGTGCGTCCAAATTTACATACTACCCTTCTATATAGTATGTAAGCTGAGTAGTAGGACCAAATTCAGAGTATTTGATGAACAGTAGCTGTGAAGATGACCTTATGGATACTTTACTGTTGTGGCCAACACAAACAAAAAATGCTTTGAGTTATTGGCTGCGTCCGAAACCGCATACTTCCATACTATACAGTATGCTAAAATTAGTATGTGAGACGAGTAGTATGTCCGAATTCATAGAATTCGAAAATCAGTATGCGAGAAGTACCAGGATGACTTACTACTTCCGGCGAGATTCTGGAGTGCGCGTCCCATGCATGCTGCGATATCCCATAATGCCCTGCAAGCGAATTCATGAATGGGAGTAAAGTGACACAAATTACGCAGGAACGTCACGTGACTATGTCAAAATAGTGGCTGTGTGTTCGGATTACACTCATGCTTTTCACATTCATACTGTATAGAACGCACTTTTCTAACGGCCGAGTAGTACGTTTCAATTCAAATGCAGGACCTACTGAGTAGTGGGCGGTTTCGGACGCAGACATTGTCTTAAAGCAGGATGTTAATGGTCTGGTCCACATCAATGAATTATTAAGCTAAACTAAAAGTGCCCCCAGCAGACCTGGAGATTGGCTAACTGTCAACTGCGCTTTAGTATTTATAAAATGAGGCGAGTTTAAAAACAAGTGGAGTGTTCCTATACGTTGCTGCTTTAGTTATACTTACATTAGGTGTTTTATAGCCCAGTTTTGTATGTTGGGCCTTTATTTGGTAATTCATATTAGTGTGATTTATTTATTTTAGTTATTTTTATTATAGTGTATGTCTGTTGTGAGACATATATTACTTTACTTTCTTTATTGTCCACAAGTGGAACTTTATCTTTGGCTTCACAACCACCTCAGTATTCACATTACACGCTTCACAGAAAACAGGCAACATAAATACATTCAATATGATCACATAAACCACATTAAAATCTCAATTAAACTCTGTGCATGCTTAAAACCCAGTATTTACAATTTAAGTGTCATCACAAAGGACATTTGATACACATTTGTCTTTACTTGAGGTTGCCTAAAACGTCTTTTTAAATGCAAAAGCTGAAAGTTTATATTTAAGGGATGGGAACAATCTTCAATAATGACATAATAATAAGAAATAATAAGTGTTTTCTGTTTAATTCTCATAATATTAATTTCATTCAGTTGTCGTTGTGCTTTACCTACAATTGGACTGGCAATTTTTACTACTCGCTATCACTTGAAAAGTGTTTATAAACTTGAAAGTGCTTCACATATTATTATTATTTTTGTAAGTTTTAAATAAAAAGGAGAGAAATAATGACATCTAAGTACATTATACAATGTAAATTTATAAATTAACTGAAACGACAGAAAACATTTCCTAAAATTTAAGAAAAATATTAGAATTACCATATTTTATGCATAACCTACAGAAGATAAAAAGTTTCTAGTCCAAATATCTCAAAATTCTTAAATCAAGAAGCATTTTCTATATACGCAAGAAATGTTGTCTTGTTTTCAGAAATAATATGTCAAAATTAAGTTAGTTTTTCCACATCAGCCAATGGGGTAAGCAAAATAATCGTATTTTTTGTTTTGACATTAGACTATTTTGCTTCCACCATTGGCAGATTATTTAGCTTGTTTTATTTAAGGAGAAACCTAATTTTGACGTATTATTCCTTAAAAAAAGACAATATTTTTTGCTCGTCTAAAAAATTATTCTTGATTAAAAAATTGTTCAATATTTGGACTAGAAACAAGACAAAAATTCTAAGTACGAAAAGCATTTTTTTTTTTTTTTTGCAGTGAAAGGAGAGAATTTTTGAATGGAAGTCAAGTGGCGCAACTGAGGACTGTAGGTCATGTGATAATGACAAGATGGCAGATGAATTCAGTTCATACTGCTAACATTTATACTATATAGAACAAATATGCCCAAACTAGGGTGTAACACGTTGGCCCGTGTTAATTTTAGATTTGGCCCACCATCCCATCTGAGAAGAGAGGGACAATGCTGGGAATGGTCTATAGATTGTCATTTTAAATTGAATGTAACCTTTTGTTTGTTTGTTTTAATGTTAACCTACAAAAAAGCAAACTGAAAATTTCAATGTGTCAATTTAAATGCTGTAATTTAGTTAAAAAATGTACATACTGTCACCCGACAGATAAAGGACAATGCAGACACTTTGGTGAGCGAAGCAAGGCAAAGGCAGATTCTGCTTTTCTAGTATATTCAGCATTGAAATCATATTACGCCCCAAGTCTAGGGGAAACAAAAAGGGCATAATAAATGAAGAAAAAAAAACACAAATGTGTTGGGGTGGTGGATTTCCCAAACTAAACAAAACTTAACGCAAAAAGATTCCCTTCGGTCGACAACCAAACTCACACACTCAGTTGAGAGTATATATGAATAGATTTATTATAGAAAAATGTGGTTAATATAAATGAGCATTTCGTCAGGGTGACCATAGGCCAAAATAACAAACAAAAGAATCTATAAAATAAATCCACTAAATTACCTAAATTACCTATTACCTAAATACAAAAAAGCTTACCTACCTCCCTAAACATGAAGTCAAAAGTAATCAAACAAATAGGCAGGTCACCCCTACACGCTCAAACTCTCAAAAATATTTTAACGAATGATGGTCATCAGAACAGTGTTGATTGTTGGTAGCCGGCCGGAGGGGTGAGGGAAACCCAGGAGCTACACTCCAAACACCGAACACACAGAAATGAGCTCAACGATCCCTGCCGGAAGCTCCTTTTTATACATGCTTTTGAGACCAGCAGCCAATCAGAACAGGGAATCACGCCGGTATGGGAGCCTATGAGACAACAGAAAAACAACAAGAAGGCGGGACAAAAGAAAAAGACAGCGTACTAGCCGCAATAATAAATAAATAAATAAATAAATAAATAAATAAATAAATAAATAAATAAACTCCAGTCGTAACATATATATATATATATATATATATATATATATATATATATATATATATATATATATATATATATTTATCTTCAGCCTATGGCTCTCAATAATATTTGGTTTTTGGCTCTTCATACAAAAAAGTTTGGGCGTTCCTCATATAGAATGTAGTTATCTAATAATCATAAGTAATAAAAGTTTAAATTCAAATGAAGTACCTTCACAAGTAATATGCGATTTTGGACGCAGTTAATGTGTAAAATGTTGCAACTTTTTGGAATTTCAGAAATTCGGCCTTTGAATTCTAAAACTAAATTCCTAACTGTTCCAAATCTCTTCTTGTCCTCTCTCAGGGAGAGTTTGACGTGGAGACCAGTTTTAATCCCAACATTCTGGTGAAAAAACTTCTGGATTATGACAAAGTTAAACAAGTCACGATGACTCTATATGCACAGGTGAGTTTCTCTGATCTATATACAGTACATTTAAAAGGATAGTTCACCCGAAAATGAAAATTTACTCACTGTTTTGTTGTTGCTTCTACAAAAACAAACATTTATTTGATGGCATTTCAGGACACACAGATCGGATCTTCAGCTGAAGTTTCCCACACTGCCACAGCCACCGTTGTCGTCAACATCATAGACATTGACAATCGTCCGCCATGGTTCCAGCCCTGTACAGAATACATCTTTGAAACAAGCACAGTCTGCATAAATTCTGGCTATAATGGAGTTGTCACTTTAAAAGAGCAAGAAGTGAGTTTTATTAAGACCAATTTGAACTCCACAAACACCAAAGCTCATAAAGCTGGGTAATGGATGAAGGAATGCTTGAAAACAGCAAAACCCAACAAAAGTTACAGCTTGTTGGTGCATTGTGAATTTGTTGCATGTTAAACAGATCACCTTGGTTTGTCACAGACAGATCCTTTAAAACTGATGCCCGGTCCAGTTTACGGCATTGACGGTGACGCAGGCATTAAGGAGCTCATTGGTTACACCTTTATGGGAGGTGAAGTAATCCTTGTGGGTTGTTATTTTCTTTATGGTCACTTTGAGAAGAATCGAGAAGTTTTAAATAGTGAATTGTGTGTGTGCAGGAAATGAAGACGGGATATTTAATATCAACACGGACACTGGGAATATCACAATGCTGAAACCAGTAGACGTGGTCGGACCGTTTGTTCTTACAGTTATGGTAAGAAAAAAATACTGCATTTTCTTCATTTGACAATCACTATATTTATTCACTATATTGGCATTGATGGTTGCATTAGGATCCTTTAAAAAGGACTTATGATGCCCCTTTTTACAAGACGTAAAAATAAGGGCTCTATTTTGACGGTCCATGCGCAAAGTACAAAACGCAGGGCGAAAACGCTTTCAGGGCGTGTCAGAACTCGTTTTTGCTAATTTAAGGATGGGAAATCTGCCTTGCGCTTCGGTGCATGGGCTAAAAGGGTTGAGTTTATTTTCTTAATGAGTTATAGGTGTGTTTTAAGAATAAACCAATTAGAGTCTCATCTCCCATTACCTTTAAGAGTCAGCTTCGTCGCGCCAAGAGCGCATTCGCTATTTACAGAACGCAAAGTAAGTCTAAGTGGAAAAAATGAGCATTTCACAAGCAAACAGTTAACAGTTAACAGTTGACAGTTTTTTTTACCAGAAAACTGTTAAACAGAGCATCTACTGTGTGAGAATGAGAGATAATAGATCACTTTCACTTTCGCTCTTGGATAGGGAAACCTTTACGCACAGACATCAATTAGTCTATAAATAAATACTTTTGTTTGTTAAGCGCAAATATTCGTTTCAAAACTATTTCTAAATTCAGTTCTAATTTCCAGCAAACGAATAAATGAATAATAATAACCAAGTGTGGTCAAAATACTGAGTTGTATCCTAAAACACATGCTGTGCCCCATATGGTCTAAAACCTGACAGGTGGGCAAATCCAAGCTTGTTTTTAATAAAACAAATATAAATATGGATATAATAAATAATACTGCTAATAATAATAGCATTATACAAAAGCAAATTGTTATGAATGAACTGAAAAAGCCTCCCGAGATGAAGAAGACATAAAAGCAGTGATTTTTGATATTTATGTAGGCTAGAAAATAATATGTTTTGTAATATTTTAATCCTTTATATTTATATTCTATATCTATTCTTATTATATCCTATATATATCCTTAATATTAAAATTTTTTCATATGTAAAGATATTTGCCTATTGCTCTCTTGTGTGTATTAAGCAGTGTGTAAGCGAGGCACAACTCTGCGCCGGAGTTTAGACCGGGTTAGTTTTGGTCTAATGAAAAATCTATTATAGATTCTCAAAATAGCAACGCGCCAGCGGTCCGCCTCAGAACGCCTTCCTTTTTAGACCAGAACGCCTATGGGCGCACAAATGAGCGCTAATGCATTTGCTATTTAAACAGCGTAGCGCAACGCCTCAAAACCACTCTTGCGCCAAGCTGAAACTACCAAAAGACTATTGCGCCACGCCTTGCGCCACACTGCGCCGGGTGTATGATAGGGCCCTAAGTCTCTGATGTCCCTAGAGTGTACTGTATATGTGTAGTTTCAACTCAAATAACCACACAAATAATATTTTATAACTTTTTTGAAACTGCCCCTTTAAGACTTTGATCCTAATTATGGCATTTTGGTGGCTGTCGCTTTAAATTCAAATGGGATTGTGCTCTTTTCAAAAGAGGGCGGAGCTACAAATGCCTATGCATAAACATGGCATAGAAGTTTCTCAGAAGAGGGCAGCCTAAGGTGACTATTATCCTATAATAGTCTCACTCAGGGCTGTTTATGCTAATGAGGGAGAGATAGTCACTAGTGGGCGGTGCTTTCCCCCTCTGATGACACGTACAAGGGGAGAATGTCAATCAAAGTGATTACAAAAATTTGAATTAATAATTGTTTATCACTAGAGGCTGGTTATATTCAAACACTGCTGCCACACAACTGTGTTTAAACCTCTTATAAAAGTGATTTTTACATAATAGCTCCCCTTTAACCATCATTTAGTGAAAGATTAGAGTAAAATGAGTACTTCAAATTATTTGTGGGGGTATTTTTAAGAAATGTCTTGGCTATATAATGGTGAAAAATACCAACCAGCAATAATCTTACTAAAAAGACACAAAATCCCATGATACACTGGGGTTGTTGAGAAATCAAACCAATATTTACTGTCAAACTAAAATCTTCATGCAAAAAACTTCATGCAACACAATCTAATGGCAATTTACATGTTGGTGAATTAGTAGTAATTCAATTGGATTTGTCTCATTTGTTCATTTTGATATAATCTGCTTGTTAATGTGTTTATGAGCACTGTTGTTTTTTTGTCAGGATTTGTGTTGAGTGATGCATCCAATTTCAGTTTATTGTTTACCAAATACTAAAACATCTGTAATTTAGATGCTGCAAGAGATACTTTCTACAATACTTTTGTGTCTTTGTAAGTGAAGATTCACAAACTAATTTCGAGAGGAGCACATGATATGATTGCGTAATATGACTTGCGTAATCTACGTTCCGCTTCGGGGCTCACCTTGTTTCAGCCTCGTTGCAAACTTAGCACCATGGGAGGCAGGGCATTCTCTTATCGCGCACCTAAATTGTGGAATGATCTCCCCACAAACATCAGGAACGCCCTGACTTTTTAAAGAAACTTCTTAAAACTCATATTTTTATTATTGCTTATAACTTATGAGGCTTTCTTTTAATATGTATTTTTATCATTATTATCATTCTTACTTTTTTGTGTATTTCATGTTCTACTGTGTTTTAATGCTCTTGTTAGCGCTTTGAGTCTGAGAAAAGCACAATATAAATAAAATGTATTATTATTATTATTATTATTATTTTTATTATTATTATTATTTTATTATTATTATTATTATTATTATTATTTCTATTATTATTATTATTTATTATTATTATTATTATTATTTATTATTATTATTATTATTATTATTTATCGCTGCTGGTCTCTCATCCGTAATCATTAGTAAGCCAATCAGATTAATCCAAACTCAAAATAAATAACCCATCTAGTATTACTCCCTTATCTTCATTTTGAAGAATCCCCCCATCCACCCTATCTCCCCCTTTCCTCCATTACCAGGGCGAGCTCTCGAGAACTACCTGATCTTGTACTCCCCTCACATGCTTATCAACCGAGCTCAGGGTTCTCTCCCGGGACAGCATGCCAAAGCTGCTAATATTATCAAGCAATATCTAAGTGCGAACTCTTGAAACAAGACATTCATTTAAAACTCTGAAATTTTTTTTTTTTTAAAGCTAATTAATTAAACTGAAAAGTAACTCACATTAAATTTTTTTAAAAAGTAAGTCAAATATTATTACTTAATTTTTTTAAGCATTGCGTAACTTTACTCTTTGAAAAGTTATATTATTATGTAACTCGCTTTACTTGTAATGTTACCCCAACACTGATCATAGTTTCTTCATAGCAAGTGTTTTTTTTTTGTTCTCTTTTAATAATCACAAGAATGGTATCTACTAAGGAATAACTAGGAAAACTCTATTTTAGCCTTATTTAATTGTTATTTTAATATAGTATTTGCTTTTCAGGCCAAATTTTGTGTGTTTCTCATTAGGCATTTCAGAAGCTGAACCCTGATCAGTTTGCCACCACTACAGTCATCCTGAAAGTGGCGCTGACGGCCAGCGAATTCCCTCCGAAATTCACCAAGGAAAGCTATGAAGGCTTCATTTCAGAGGACGCAGGTGTGGACAGTCTGGTTCTGGAGGGCAAAACGTCCAACAGAGCCCTCCGAGTCCAGGCCACAGATGAAGACTTTTCTAATGTAAGAAATGTGGATGTTAGACATAAACAAAGAACATAACTGCGTCAAATTTCATTCATTTTTGCTGTCTTTGCAGAAATATTTATGTTTTTTGTTTTCTTGTAGGGATATAATCCCAATCTCAGATTTGAGATTGTAGACGGTACTGACTTCTACATTACTCCAGAAGGTTTCATTCTCATGGCGAAGGCAGTTACGCCTGGCACTGTCAATTTAGAAGTAAGGACTGAATGACTTATCACTTATAAAATGTAATCAGTTACTGATTACCAATTACATAATAAAGTTTTTTAGTCAGTTATATGTTCTCTTAGATTACATGTTTATGGTAATGTAATCTGACTACTTGGATTACATTTAGATTACTTTTGTGCTCTTATTTGATGTCACATACAGTTGAAGTCAGAATGATTCACCCTTCTTTGATTTTTGAAATTATATATATATATATATATATATATATATATATATATATATATATATATATATATATATATATATATATATATATATATATATATCCCAAATGATGTTTAACAGATTTAGGATTTTTTGCAGTATTTCCGATAATATTTTTTCTACTGGATGAAATCTTATTTCTTTTATTTTGGCTAGAATAAAAGCAGTTTTTAATTTTTTAAAACTATTTTAAGGTCAATATTATTAGCCCCCTTAAGCAATATTTGTTTTCAATTGTCTACAGAACAAACCTGGTATTTACACGGATGGCTTACGGACTACAAATCCACCCTTTCATGGACTACATATTTAGTCATGCACCCCACACACACACACAACCTGTTCCTGATCATGACTGATTACATACACGCAGCTGGAGGATCGTTACAAACTGATTACATGGACTTTAAATACACCGCACACACACACTTTCTGGCCAAGTCTTCTGTAACAATGGTGACACTGACAACAGGGGTGCGGATCCATGGACGGCAAAGCCAAAAAAGGAAAAGACGTTGTAGTGTCACATAAACAGTGGACAAGACTGTGTGTGTGCAAGGAAGTGTGTGTGCGCGCTGTATTTAAAGTCCATGTAATCGGTTTGTAACGATCCTCCAGCTGTGTGTATGTAATCAGTCATGATCAGGAACCGGTTGAGTGTGAAGTGCATGACTTAATAATATGTAGTCCATGAGATGGTGGATTTGTAGACCGTAAGCGACCCGTGTAAATACCAGCGATCTGCACAGGCTGGATCGCTGGTGACCGTGACAAAACCACTTAAAGCTGAATACTAGTATCTTGAACAATATCTAGTCAAAAATTATGTACTGTCATCATGGCAAAGATAAAAGAAATCAACTACTAGAAATTAATTTTCTAAGAATTTCGTAATAATAATTTTGACTTCCAATGTATAATCTGTTACCACCCAGCTCTGAATATTTCATACAGTACTTTGTGAATTTGGTAATTGTTTTAGTGTGTGATTTGGATTTATTGAATTTGATTCAGATGAGGGTGATCGACACAGAGAATGATGAATCAAGCACCGCTTCACTTGTGGTTGAAATAACGCCAGGTAAGACTAGACTAACGCTGCTATCAGTCATCCCTAGGCACTAACAGGGTGTGGGATAATCATGGCGCTTTTGTACACACTGGCTTTTAGCAGTAACAATTTGATCACTTTTTAATGCATGTGTTAGTGTCCTTTGCTAGGCTTTTGCTCAGCCTGCTGTCTTTTCAGTCGTGGAAGCTTTTTTTGCCACAGTAAAATTGATAAATAAATAAGTTAAAAAAGGTAATTGTGACTTTTTCCCAAAATTGACATTTGTCTCTGGAATTAGAGTTTGCATCTTGTAAATCTAAATTTCTTTAATGGAATTAGAAGCTTACAATTTGCAATTTTACTTTTTTTTTTGCTTAGAAATCTGTTCTGACACCTTGCAGTTCTTTCATTTTTCCCTGAAAAAGTTCTTACTTTTCCACTGGAATTGAGAGTTTAAATCTAGAAATTGTCAACTTTTACGAGGAATTCTCAACTAACATCTTGGAATTCTAAATTTCCCTCTGAAATGCTGAGATTACGTCTGTGAATTACATTTTTTTCCAGTTAACATCTAGGGATTTTATCCTTAAACTGGAATTCTTAGTTTACAGTACGCTTCATAAATCTTACTTTTGATCAGGAATTTTGAACTAACTTCTAGGAATTCTAGCTTTGCCACTGGAATTCTGAGTTAACATCTTTAAATTCTCACTTTTCTACTGAAATTGAGAGTTTACATCATAGAATTCTCACTTTTCACCAGCAGTTCTGAAATTACATCTAGGAGTTCTAACTTTTCCACTGAAATTCCGAAATATTTTCCACTGGAAATCTTAATTTACAGTTTACAGTACATATTGGAATTCTCACTTTTTACAAGGAATTCTTTGCTAAAATTTTAGAGTTCTAACTTTTCACATAAAGTTTTGAGTTAACATCTATTAATTTTCTAATTTTTTATCTGAAATTCCGAATTCTCGGAATTAGCAACTTTCACCAAGAATTCAGAACTTACATCTCGGAATTCAAAATTTCCCTCTGAATTTCTGAGATTACATCTGTGAATTCAAAATTTTCCACTGGAATTCTAAGTTAACATCTAGGAATTTTAACTTTTCCACTGGAATTCTTAGTTTATAGTACACTTCATAAATCTCACTTTTGACCAGGAATTCTGAACTAACATCTTGGAATTCTAGCTTTCCCACTGGAATTCTGAGTTAGCATCCCTGAATTCTCACCTTCCCACTGAAACTGAGAGTTTACATTTTGGAATTCTTACTTTTCTTCAGGAATTCTGAGTTAACATCCAGGTAATTTTACTTTTCCACTGGGATTCTGAGTTAACATATTTATAATACTCACTTTCCACTAAAATTGAGAATCAAAATCTTGGAATTCTCAACTTTCACCAGGAATTTTGAACTAATATCTCAGAATTTATTGGAACTTTCCCACTGAAATTCTGAGATTGAATCTATGAATTCAAAAATTTCCTCTTTGGAATTCTCACTTTTTACTAGGCGTTGACATGTTGTAAGTCTAACTTTTTATTCAGAAATTCGGAGATTACATCTATGAAACTTAACTTTATAGTGAGAATTCCACCTTTCACTGTAAATTGTTGGTTTACAATTTAGTATTCTAATTTTCCTACTGGATTGACGAGTTCACATTTTAGCATTTTCAAATGTTTTCCTCTGGAATTCTACATTTATGTAGTGGAATCCTAAACTTCTTGCAATAGTTTTTTCCCCCCAAGGAATAACAATAATGAGAAAATATAATTGCACCTTTAATCTTAAAATTTTGCCTTTTTTGAGAGTGAAAGAGTGAAAAAATTTATAAATTGGGAAAAAAGCACACAATTACTGTATTCATTTGTACTCTGGCAAAAACGGCGTCCAAATAAAAAGATTTATGACTGTAATAGACAAACCAATTAATTTGGTTCCAAATGTGAATTTCAGTTGATTCAGCAAATAGCAAAGCTCTGACTGGTGACCCTTTTCTTCTCCAGGGGTTCCCACTACCACTCCAGTTACAACTATCACGACGACAGATAACACAGATAGCACACAGCTCACAGACATCACCGACACCTCGCACCCAAGTACTCACACAACCACGCATCCTGGTACTTACACAACTGCGCATCCTAACACAGGTACACTTATGCTACGCTATCTAGCTATGCTAAATCTGCTGGTCTGCTCTGTCATATGCTTGGTTTGAAATTGCTTGCTATTATAGACAAATTAAAGGATTTAATCAAGAATATAGAGCATTGTCTTTAATTACAGAATCAAGGTCACATATTTTATGCTTAAAATCACTTTTGGATAATGGTGTATGTTAATATTTGTAAAAACAAATTAAATAGGCACTTTTTTCCTCTCTTGATTGTAATGTAATAACTAGGGATGTAACGGTATTGTAAATACCGTCATACCGCAATATTAATTTTTATCGATATTACCGTAGTCGCATGACTCTGTAAAACTATAGGTCTTCTGAGAAAATTTGCTCAGGCGAATGAAGCGAACGGGAGGTAGCGGAAACTACAATTCCCATCAGCCCAGGCTTGGCCATCATCCCTTGCGGTCTGTTGTCGCTACAGATCCAGTAATGCGGAAATGGAGTGTGCTGCTAGAAGCGGGGATGAACAAGAGCTGAAAAACCCTAAAGCGGGTGTTGTCGCCGCACGCGTACTGAGTAGCGGTGTTGTCGCGCGCGTTCTGATCAGCTGTGTTGTCGCGCGCGTTCTGATCAGCTGTGTTGTCGCGCGCGTTCTGATCAGCTGTGTTGTCGCGCGCGTACTGAATAGCGGTGTTGTTGCGCGCGTTCTGATCAGCTGTGTTGTCGCGCGCGTACTGTAAAGCGGGGAGGGGGGGGTTGAGCGCGCATACTCAAGAGCGGTGTTGTCGCGCGCCTACTGAAGGGCGGGACGGAGGGTGTGTCGCGTCGCGGGGGCACTTTTGATCATTTTGGAAGGGAACTTTCTATCCAAGACTAAAAAGGGAATGTGCACTGCACAGGTTGAGCCCTATGTGTGCACGAGCCGGCAAGTTGGGGAACACGACTAATAATCAGTCATGGGGACTGCAGAAACACAGCACACTGTTCAGATTGATGCAGACATGAGACCTCTATCTCACTCATGGTTTGCCCTCTCAAGTGGGGGAAAGACAATGCACAACGTTACCCACTGCTGTCAACCTGGGCCAAGTCATATCTCTCTTGTACCAGAAACCTCAGTCCCAAATGAGAGGCTTTTTTTCTGTTGCAGGGGACATTGTAAATGCCCAGAGATACCAGCTTTTACCAGATTATATTTATATGATAATTTTCCTTTAAACCCATCTCTATCTAAGTGAGTGAGTGATTAAATGTTGAATGTGATGATTTTCAACAATAATAAAATGAAACTTTATTTTTTTACATGGTTTAATCACTTTTTGTTATTAAAATTGAAGTTCCTGTTTCAAAGCTTACAGATAGATGGCTAATTTGTATGTCATTGACACTTTTGGCACTTTTTTGGAGTATTTTCATAAGTTTTGTTTTTTCCTGTAAATGATTCAATAAATACCGTACCGTGACATTCATACCGAGGTATTACTGTACCGTGAAATTCTGATAGGTTACATCCCTAGTAATAACGCACACCTTTGCTCAAGATTCTTTGGAACAGTAATTATTATTATTTTATCACTTACCCTTATGTACGGCAATATTGGTGATACTCCAATGTAAACAACAGTATGGATTTCATGGTAAATGTACCATGTAATACATTGTTCTACATATATATGCTGTCAAAACCACTGAAAAAATTGTTTGGAAGCTGCTAGATGATCATAGATATATACACTAGATATCGCATAGGGACCCTGAGCATGCGTCAATAGCGCCGCCACATTGGTACTGTGCTCCCAGGACAAATGTCCTTCAACCGCACTAGACAAGACAGTGTTATTACGTGAAGATGCGGGACTTTAGCACTGTCTACGGGTGTCGTAACGAGCAAACAAAGAAAACACAGCACAAAGGCAGAACATTTCATAGGTAAGATTAAATTTTTTCGTTTTTGTATGTTCTGAACTTTTGTGCTAAACAGGTCACGTTATTGATGATAATATAGTCACTTACTGCATTCACCATAAGGCAAAGCATCACCAACTCGCACTAAACACTTGGCTTATGCTAGTTTTGTTGAATAAAATCAGCAAACAATGCAAAAGAAATATGACAACGAGATGCTGCGCTGCCAGAAACTTGTATTATTATCAGCTAGTGAACGAGTCGTTCATAATGGAGATTCATTCACAAACGAATCGCTCCCTCCGTCAGTATGAGAAGTGAAACCAGGAGAGGAGGTGTGTTTCAGGACACGGATTAGATCAAATTTAACAGGGAGAGTGAATAGTACATTTCTGTACACACAAGCACAAGCTTTTTGTCAGGAATGCCCGTGCGATCACTGATTCATCAATGAAGAAAAGTGATGTAAAACTATAATTTTCTAAATAAAATTTAAAAAATTACTCACTAACATCCAGGAAAACTCCCGATCATAGATATATGTGTATATATGCGTATATCTCTGGCTCTGGATGGCCACAGTCCTCCTCTGTACCTTGGTCCCGCATTCATTTCAAAGGAGCGCTACCCTGTAGCAAGATGGC
Organism: Danio rerio; assembly: GCF_052040795.2. NCBI lineage: Eukaryota > Metazoa > Chordata > Actinopteri > Cypriniformes > Danionidae > Danio > Danio rerio. Next base: position 5,730,681 of record NC_141045.1, read on the forward strand.
GGCGCTATTGACGCATTCCTATAGACAGCAACAGGGTAGGCGACATCTAATGTATATATCTGTGCTAGATGATATAGAGAAGGGCTTTATTAGGAGAAAAGTGTGAAAAATTTGGACTAAAGTAATTCAGGAGGTCATAAAACATATGTATGAGTAGTAATAAAGATATCAGTTTAATATTTCACCAACTTTTCCTGGAAATGATGAGAACAAACATAAATGTTAAGATTTTTGCCCTCAAAACGTAGCTTCAGAGTTTTTTCTCTCTTCTACTTTATTTGTTAGACCTTTTGTCTGTATGTAGTACTACATAATTGATCATTTTCATCAGAAATAATTAGCAAAATATGCCAGTTTCATTCACTTCAATGGAATTGTTTACGTTCTGTGCCTCCAATGTGGCCGCCAGATGGAAACACTATACCGGTGTTTCCCAACCCTGTTCCTGAAGGCTCACCAACAGTACATATTTTGGATGTCTTCCCTTATCTGATCCATTAACTTCAGGTTTTGGAGTCTCTTCTCATGTCCTGATGAGTTGACTGAGGTGTGTTTGAACAGGAAGAGGTTAAATGTTGGTGTGCCTTCAGGAACAGGGTTGGGAATCACTGCTCTTCATCAGTAAACTGAATTGAATTGATGTTTGGTGTTTCTCTCCTCCAGGTGGACAGCTGGGTAAAGCAGGTGATTTTACTTCAGGGGATATGGCGGCTGTTGGAGCCACTTTGGCTGTGTTTGTGGTCATCTGCTTGGTTTGCATTGGATTGCTGGCACACCGCATTAAGGGACATAACGCAGCCTGGAAGAAGCTTTCGGAGGCCAGCATTTTCCGTAGCACGGTGAGTTCAAACACAGAAAAAGGCAATATAGCTTTATATTTATTTTTTTAGGGGGGGGTGGGGGGTCGCCTCAAAGCAAGAAGGTCGCTGGTTCGATCCTCGGCTCAGTTGGCGTTTCTGTGTAGAGTTTGCATGTTCTCCCTGTGTTTGCGTGGGTTTCCTCCGGGTGCTCAGGTTTCCCCCACAGTCCAAAGACATGCGGTACAGATGAATTGGGTAGGCTAAATTGTCCGTACTGTATGAGGGTGACAGGCCCAGACGACCGGAATGTGTAAAAAAAAAAAGTCGTAATCATACGGACAACAAGTCTAAATAGAGGACTTGTTCCAAAGAGCCGACCCCGCAACCATACGGGACTAATAAATTATTTACGTTTAACAATTGCAATAACTGCACGAAGGCTAAATCAATAACACTGACATTGATTGGCAGATTTGAAATGCAGTTCCTAGAGAAACAGAATACTAAATGAGAAAACAGTGGGCGTGGCTTGATTTATCTACTGCGAGCTGATTGGATGTAGTAGAGTAGGCATTTCTTTTGGAAAAATCAGGAAAAGGGTTTGGGGAGAGTTAGTACAACCTAACAGACTCCTCCTCCTCCTCACCATTTCTGTTGGTGGTTAAGTATGTTAGCCACGCCCAATACCTCAGGCAGACGTAAGGCCAAAGAAGAAGAAGAAGAATTATTTTTTAAGGGGTTATCACCTTTATTAGATAGGACAGTGGAGGAAAGACAGGAAAGCATTGTGAACAGAGAAAGGGGAAGGATCGGCACAGGACCTCTAGCTTTACTACATCCAATCAGCTCGCAGTAGATAAATCAAGCCACGCCCACTGTTTTCTCATTTAATATTCTGTTTCTCTAGGAACTGCATCACAATATGAAAAAAAAATGTTGCAGCGTCTGGTTCATGTGGACTTTAATGTGTTGCGTTTAACTATATTTGTACATATTTATACTGTGAATGTGGAATTATTTTGTTCATTCATGTGTCTGTAGAGTTTGTTGGTTTTGATGATTGTGAAATAATACTGAGCCTTTGTGCACCCGTCCAAATATGACATGAAAATAAAAACATTGCACACGCTGATTACGTTTTAAAGTAAATGTTCGTTGATAATTTGGTACTGTATGAAGTAAATCTTCATTTCAAATCTGCCAATCAATGTCAGTGTTATTGTTTTAGCCTTCATGAAGTTATTGCAATTGTTAAACGTAAATTATTTATTTAAATTATTTTCAGCTGTGCGTTTTTGTTTGTTTTATGGGTTGGAGATAATTATTGATTTAAAAAGGGATTTTCACTAGCTGTGTTTTCAACTACCTATTTTTATGCACATTTTGGAAGATCGCATACAAAATGCACAATGGAAATGCCTAGATGCGTATAAATAAATGGATACACAACTGAGTAGGACACATTTTTTGCCCAATAAGAAAAACTGTCCATAAACTATGTTGGAAAAACACATAACAGCATAAATGTCAGCTTGTGTATCAAAAAAGTCTTGTGATTTTGTTTTAACAGATCATGTGATGATAAAATTGTGTCCAATGGGACACATTAATGGACAAACCAGCAGAGCGAGCACCGTGTAAAACATCTGAAATGTTGTTTTGCTCCGTTCTAAAATTCCTCAGCTAAAGTCCATCATCATAGTGGTTCAGTTTTATAATTATTATATTATTATTATTATTATTATTATTATTATTATTATCTCCAGAACAGTCCTAAGCATCTGTCTGCACCCCCAAAAAGCATCTAACGCCTCCAAAATCCACAGCACGTTCATTGCATTTCGTCTTCTGAGGTGTTTTTTAATAATTTATTATACAAGATTAAGGCCCGCAGTGGCTTCAACTCCATTTTTTATTTTTTATATTTGGCAGCAGTTTATCAGGAAGTGATGATTTTGTTCTCTTTGACTCATTGGATGGAAATTCTGGAAACATTTTATGCGATATTCCGATTTTGCGCACAAATTAATTTGTGTAATCTTTCATGTTCAAATTTTTTTATCGCAGAAAAAACATACTAATTGTTACATATCATTATCATTGTTGTTGTTTTGTTAAAAATAGGGAAGAAAAAATTATTTAAAAAAGGAAAGGGGGAAAATAATAGTAAGGGAAAGAGAAAAATGCAAACAAGATTTAAAAAAGTGTACAGAAAACGTACTGAAAACCTACTGAATGCAGCCTTTTAACAACCACAATCAAATGTTGAGATACGCTGTCAATGTTGAAAGTAAATATGTGCAGTTAAACAGTATAAGATAATAATAGTTAATAAACAAATAAATTAAATCACTAATAAATAACTCAGTTAAAAGGAAGGAGAGTGCACCTATTAAATGGAAGGCACAGCTACGGATCTAGGGCAGTGTTTCTCAACCACACTCCTGGAGGACCACCATCACTGCACATTTTCCTGGTCTCCTTCACCAAACACACCTGATTCTGATCATCCGCTCATTAGCAGAGACTGAAAGACCTGTAAAGGGTGTGACAAAGGAGACATCCAAAACATGCAGTTCTGGTGGTCCTCCAGGAACGTGGTTGAGAAACACTGATCTAGAGAACATTTTTAAAAGCATTTCTCCTTTTTTTCCCACAGCTCGGTGGAGGCTCGGGAGGCCCAAAGGAAGGCATGCAGTACATCAACGAGAGCTTCCAGAATGATGGCGATACTCCTGATAACTCCAGATTCGCCGCAGACCTGGAGAATAAACTGGAGCCGGAGCAAAGTGGCACATCGCAGGAGAAAATAACCCGCAGCGCTTTCCTCCAGACTAACAGCAAACCTCCCGCCGACTCCAGCAGCCTGGCGGATTCAGAAAACACCGACGGAGAGAAGGAGGTCAAACCGATATTGACCAAAGAGCGGCGCACCGACGAGGGCTACAAGTCAGTGTGGTTCAGGGAAGACATCGACCCCGACACCAAAGAGGAAGTGGTCATCATTCCTGACACCGGAGAAGCGGATGGAGACCATGAGGATGATGAAGATGATGACAGCGAGGAGGATGATGAGGATGACCTGAGGACTGACATGGATTTGGAGGATGACGATAGACTGACGTCAATGTAGAGCTGATGGTTTGCTTTTTTGGTGTTGTTATGTGTGTAAATATGAGGTATATTTACAGTTTTAGTCAACATGAAATTAAAACTGACCCTATGTACTGTATATACAATGGCAGTGTTTCCCAACCCTGTTCCTGGAGGCACACCAACAGTACATATTTTGGATGTCTCCTTTATCTGATACATTCGTTTCAGGTTTCGGAGTCTCTTCTAATGTTTTGATGACTTGATTCAGATGTGTTTGATTGGGAAGAGGTTGCAAATGTGGATTGTTTGTGGTGTGCCTTCAGGAACAGGGTTGGGAAAAGTCGCGGTCACACTGCACTTTTTGCCCCATAGACTTGAATTCATACGCATGCGAATGTGACAGACCGGAAATGCAAGCTAATGCGACAAGTTTCGCATGTCGCTGCATTGCAAAATTCAGGCTTGGTGAACTCTGACCTTCAAAAACGCATCACATGATTGGCTGAGACTAATCGAGAATCAAAACATGACCTCTCTGTACAAAAATGTTATATATGGAGCAATCGCTCCCTTTTTTTAATGTCCAGTCATCTTGTTTAATCTCAACTCAACTCACTTTATTTCTATAGCACTTTCACAAACCACATGGATTGTCTCATAAAACGCTACAGGAAAATGTAAATATTCGCCAACTTTGGTGTAGTATCCGATCACTATTGCGGCCCGAAACCCAGCCCACAGTACAGTTACTTACATCACAAACATCAGCACCCTCCCCATGGTTCTCAAACAAACCATCCCCTCCCCCCAGTCTTCCAGAATTTCAGAGACAAATGTTGGCAGGTATGAGTGTGAGATATATAAACTCATGGTCGGTTTTCTGAGAAAAGAAAAGTCAAGTGCAAGATACTGTATAAATATATTTTGCTTCAGAACGCAGCAGCATGAGTGGTCTTTAATAAACCTAAAAGAGCACATGTCACTCCGCTGCTCATCCGTTTGCACTGGCTGCCAGTTGCTGCTCGCAACAAATTTAAAGCTCTGATGTTTGCTTACAAAGCGACTTCTGGCTTTGCTCCTTCTTATCTGCTCTCACTTCTGCAGATTTATGTGCCCTCCAGAAACTTGTGTTCTGTGAATGAACGTCGCCTCGTGGTTCCATCCCAAAGAGGGAAGAAAACACTTTCCCGAACTCTCGCATTCAATCTGCCCAGTTGGTGGAATGAACTCCCTAACTGCATCAGAACGGCAGAGTCACTCGCTGTCTTCAAGAAACGACTAAAAACGCAACTATTTAGTCTCCACTTTCCTTCCTAATCTGCAATTGCCTCTCTGGCTCCACCGCTATCTGTATTACAAAAAAAAAAAAATTTAATTAAAAAAATAATAATAGTAAAAAATACTATTGTTTTGCTTCTTACACTTTACATACCTGAAACTTGCCTACAGCACTTATCCATTGTTGCTCTTAGAGTTGTGTAAATTGCTTCGTTGTCCTCATTTGTAAGTCGCTTTGGATAAAAGCGTCTGCTAAATGACTAAATGTAAATGTAAATTTGTGAAACGTTTGGAAAAAATTTTTTTTGCAATTCTGAGAAGTATTTTTGTGCTTTTATTACTTAAAAAAAAAAAGTAACATTTTTAGCAATGTAAGTTGTTTAATATTAGTTCGTTGAAGAAATTATCGTACTTCAAAACGGTATAAATGGTTTGATATCAGTTCTTTCTAGAAATGTATGTACTTTAAAACCTCTGAAAAAAAATCATTTCAATTTTACATTCCTGGCACAACAAAATCAGATAGCAAATGGTTTCGATCAATGTTTCCTTATAGTTGACCGTATATTAGCCACATTTTACCACTGAAGTCACTCCAGGTCTGATTATAAATCTGGCTATATACAGTATGGCAGTACAGTCACTATGACAACCCTGTGCCATAAACAGTGTTTGTTTATTTGTTTGTGACGTTGCGGTGGACTGCTGACCTTTCTCTTAACTCATAACTCATGGACAATAATCATAAATTCTTTTATAACAACTTTCGATAAGCTTTAATAATTAACCTGAGAACAGTCACGGGTGATCTGCCTCTGAATGCTGTATTGTTTGATCATTAGATGCTATTATATAATCATCAGCACCGCAAACAAACTTGATGAAACAGATCAACCCTCACTTACAAAACATATTTTGTTTATTTTGTAAATCTTTTTCATAAGGGGTTTAAACACAGTTGTGTGGTGGCAGTGTGTCAATATAACCAGCTTATAATAGTAAAAATGTATTAATTCTATTATTTATAATCACACTTGATAAAAACAGAAACACTTTGATTGACATTCTCCCTTTGTATGTGTCATCAGAGGGGGAAAGCCCCGCCCACTAGTGACCATCTCCACCTCATTAGCATTGGTCTTGATTTTGAATCTGACACTATGCTGACACACAGGCATTTGTAGCTCCGCCCTTTTTTTAAAAGAGCATCTCATTTGAATTTAAAGTGGCCAAAACGCCGCAATTAGTATCAAAACCTAAAAGTGTCAGATTCAAAGATTTATAAAACATTATCTGTGTGGTATTTTGAGCTGAAACTTCACACACACACACAAACACAAACACACACACATACACACACACACACACACACACACACACACACACACACACACACACTCTAGGGACATCAGAGACTTACAAAGAATTCAATAATTTTCTTAAAAGACTTTTAAGTATTAAATCTGTCATGATTTATTTACTCACCCACCTCAAAATATCACTGTTATAATTAAATCATGTGTACAGTTTTAAATTAATATCATCTCAATTCATTAATTTCTTTTGTGTAATTTACTTACTTTAATGTTTTTAATGATCAGACTCAAATGGAGGAACAGAAATATATTAGATTTAATTAAATATACGTATTGGAATGGGTTTATGATGGATTTATATGTTAATGGGTCAGTAAATAGTAACAGAATTAGTATTTTTAGGTGAACAAATTCTTGAACCTTTACTGTCGTCTCCTTTTTGGAGTTTAGACTTAAAAATTATATTTATGTGGGGAAAAAAGTAATTTATTACGATCTTAAGTTACTTTTTTAACTAAAGGTGTTACTTAGTTACTTATAATTGAAGGTAATGTGAAGCTATATGTTATTTTTGCGTTTTGTAGTTTTTTTTATTTTAACAGTAATATAGGCTTAAATTGTAGTAATACTTTTTTACTCTACATTTGAGTTGTCAAGATTAGTAAAAGAATTATTTTAAAAAGTAAATATACACTGGCAAACGTGCCACGTGTAAATACACAGACGGTAAGTATGTTTATACTTTTGTATTGTTTATTTTTTTAATAAAAATTCTCTTAATCTGGTAGTATAAACTGGTAGTGTAATATCAGCGATAAATTGTGTACACTGAAAAAAAATATTCAGAGATTATTCCTTGGATTTACTCAATTTTTTTACGTTAAGTGGCTGCAAACAATTTATTTGGGCTGAATTTAAACAAATAAATTAAGTTGCTTTTGTTTAAATTCAACACAAGTTGTTTGGAACAGTTTTGCAGACATCATTTTATTCAGTGTAATAGCGCCATCTAGAGGAACATTACAAACAAAGGTAATAATACCTCAGTGATTCTAAATAACACTAGTCTGATGCTATTTTAATGTTCTTCTTTCATTCGACCTTTTGTAATGACAATTCACTAATGGAGCGTTATCAAATAAATAATGATTTCATATTTAAATTACTCAGTTTTTTACATAAATCATCTAAAAAAAATTACACACAAAAAAGCAATAATTTAACATAAAACTCAAAGGTTTATACATAAAGCGGTTACTAAAGGACAGTAACCGACTAAAGGACTAAAGGTTACTTAGGACAGCTTTTATACAGGATTTACAGCTTGTTGTTTTAACCTTCAAAATGTATCATCTATTATCATATAGTCTAAATTATTCCGTTTAACCGCGTAATGTATGAACTTCAGATTTGTTAAGGGATTAATATTTTACATAGGCGTATTTTACATCTATAAAAGAGAGGGAATCTGAAATAAAAAATCTTTTATATTATTAGATTATCCCTTAGAAAAAAATAACCATGGATTTATTAGAGTAAATTGCCGTTTTTAGGCTATTGTAAATATACTTGAAATAATGGTTAAATTTCAGACTGTTTGTAATGTTTATAGATTTGTAAAGTGTTTTTTCCAGCGTGACAGGGAGGATAAACTGGTATTACCTGATTTTGCTGACTGCTGGTGTTGATCTAACTGCAGGTTTCACTTTTTTTGGCGGCTTTTTACCTCAATTACATGCTAAAATGCACGCTATGGAAAGTTGTTGTTTTACATTGCAGTAGCTCAATGCATTCGACATGTAGGCCTAGATCTGTAAAGATGGCCTTCTGGATAATATATCAAACTGAACATCAGGAAAGAAGAGGCGATTGAAGTCACTTGACATGAGAAACTGGTGATCTGGGATTTTTATTTATTTATTTATTTATTTAATTTATATTACCATATAACCAGTGGCAAGAAAACAAACTAATAAAAAATTATAATACATATATAGTTGATGTCAGAATTATCAGCTCCCTTTTGATTGTTCTTTTCTTTTTTTAAATATTTCCCTAATGATGTTGAATAGAGCAAGGAAATTTTCACAGTATGTCTGATAATATTTTTTCTTCTGAAGAAAGTTTTATTTGTATTATTTCAGCTAGAATAAAAGCAGCTTTAAAATTTTTATGAACCATTTTAAGGACAAAATTATTAGCCTCTTTAAGCTTTATTAGTCCCTTTAAGCTTATTTTTTCCAGACTGTCTTTAGAACAAACCAATGTTATACAATTAAATGTCACTTTAAACTGTATAGAAGTGTCCTGAAAAATATCTAGTCAAATATTATTTACTGTCATCATGGCAAAGATAAAATAAACCAGTTACTAGAAATTAGTTATTAAAACTATTATGTTTAGAAATGTGTTGAGAATTAAATGAGTATAAAATATAATAAAATATTGCCAAACATATTCTCACAATAATGCATAACCTCTAGAATTATGTAAATGTTCAATTATAGATAATTATATTGTCGTTGTGGAGAAAGCTAGCCATTTACTCCATTTATTTTCAAAGAGCTCTAATTGTAATCAAAGTGCCTGTGTCATTTTCTCCATTTCCTCAACTTCTGCTGTAATTTTGAACCATTTGTCTTTAGTTGGTGGGTCTTCTTTATACCATTTCCGGGTTATATCTTTTTTACTTGTTGCCAAAAATATCTTAAATAGATATCTATCCTCCTTTTCAAGTTTAATAGGAATGATCTGGGATTTTTAAACGAGTGGAATGTCTAAATCAGGGGTGTCCAAACTTGGTCCTGGAGGGCCGGTGTCCTGCATATTTAGCTCCAACTTCCTTCAACACACCTGCCTGAATGTTTAGTATACCTAAAGAGCTTGATCAGCTGGTTCAGATGTGTTTAATTGGGGTTGGAACTAAAATAAGCAAGACACCGGCCCTCCAGTACTAAGTTTGGACACCCCTGGTCTAAATGGTGACATAATTTTACTTTTTGGTTGAACTGTTCCTTTAATCATCTCCAAAGTGGTCCGTTTTGACTTCAGAAGTCATAATAATCAAAGTTATAGTCGAAGTCTGTGTATAATCAAGCATCTCTGAACACACAACATGCTTAACTTTGAAGCAGATGAGCTACAACAGCAGAAGAACAGTAAACTACTATAGATTGGAAACAGGTTGTTTGGTTAGATAAATCTTTATTTCTGCATGCTACAACAAAAATTAATAATCTTTTCTTGCAGTATGTCCATAGACATTAAAGGTCTAGAGTCAATAAAGCTCTAATTGACCAGACTTGACTAGTGGCTGGTGTTATAGAGATTTTCTTGCTACTTCGGACCCTTATTGAGCATTATTTTAGTCTAACTACTTTGTGTATTTTTGCTGACTAAGTCCTTGTTGACAGAAGTAGGCTATAGTCATCTTTTAATAACCATAAGTCACAAGCTCAAATAATTTCAAATTTACTCAAGTGTTGCTCTTTTAAATTGATTGGTAATAAAATAAACATTTGAGGTAATGCAAATGTTTTGATGAATTTTGATCTTTACTTTTGTTTTGATTTCTAATCCAAGAGAAAACATGTCACCGTGTCGGATCTTCTTAGGATCATACGTCTGCATACTTGTGCAGTGTTTGACTGAATGAGTAAGTGCAGCATCCTGTTCTTTTGCTGTCAAATCCTTGTGTAAATGAACACACCCCTACGGTAAGCAAAGCGTCACGAGACTTGCTCGCGCGCGCTGGAAAGTGTTGAAAGTTTACCACACTATGGTGAAGGACTGTGTCATGAATATTAATATGGTCACATGACGACCGATGTTTTTTGCATAAAGGCCATTCAATAGTATAACATATTACTATGGTTTTATTCATGTTAAATTTGTTTTGTTAAACTAATCATAATTTCGTGGTTTATTTATAATAAATCTGTGGTTAAACAAAGTTGTAAACGTGCTAAATATGCTATAATTTTGCTTAAATAACAATGGTTATTTACAGAAGGTAAAGCACTTTCAGTTTTATCATTAACAAATATCATGTCCAACTGTTATTGTTTACATCCATTTTAATTTCAACGCGATTTTAAAGATTAATTACTGTCAAATTTGAACACATTTACCTTATTATCTCAGTTTGTAGTGATATACTTTTTATTTTTATGAGAAAAACGATTTATTTAATTTAAACGTATATATTTATTCACGTATTATCTTCCGCTTTGTTATTTTAACATATTGAAATGTATGACATCGTGAAATAAATAAAAAAACGACAAAATGACACGCTCATAAATATTACCACTCGAGTCCTGCATGTTAAGCAGCTCTCATGAATATTAATGAGCAATCCTTCACAATAGTAGCACTTGTAGTTTCGCCGGCGCTCGCAGGTGAGCGAGGAAGTTCCCTTCCCAGCGTCACTTCCAGACTTCTAGCAGGTGCCATGGCCAAAAAGTTAGTCTTATAAATATTAGTTTCGCGTGTAATTATGAGAAAGTGCGTTAAATATGAAATAAATCTGTGTGAAGGGACGCGACTCCTGTTGCCATGGCTTTGTCGGAGTTGTATACAAAGGTATGCTTCACTTTCAGAAGTTTTTAGAAAGTTTTTAAACACGATGTTTTATTCTTGCTTGATTAGCCTACATTTTCGAAGATTATAGTGTTGTCAAGCATTTCTGAACGATATTATTGAGTTTAATTTAGTTGCAGCTGTGACATATGGTGTTGGTGTTGTTATTGTTGACAGCGCAGTGTTAGCACAAAAACAAAATATACACACGTCTTTCAAAGCATAATCTCTTATGAGATCGCGTTTTGTATTGTAGTATAACAGGGTGTGGATCCCTGATGCTGAACATGTCTGGAAATCTGCGGAGATTTTGACAGATTTTAAGCCTGGTGATTCTGAGTTGGAACTACAGCTGGAGGATGGGACGGTAAGACAAAATCATCTTTAAATATTAAAGCTTACTGACGAACTGTGTATAGAGTATTTTCATCAATTAATAATGGTGGATTTACCATACTTATTTTGGTTTTATGCAGCACTGTTGCCTCCAGAAAGCTTTCTTAGGGGTGGCCGAGTGAGGCCACACCAAATCTTGAGGGGGCACACAAAAATAATGAATTGTTTATATATTGTGAATAATGAGTAATGTTATGTTTTTGTTTCTGGTAAAGGAAATAATGAAGTTTTACTTAATTCCATTAATTACTCTTGAAATAGTGTAGTTTATTCCTTAAAATAATTCAGCAAGTACACATGCAAACCAAATAAAAATCAATGTTTAGTTTAAAAACATTTTTCAGGTAAGTTATTTTTCACATACTTTTATTGTACAGAATACAGTATATGCCATGTCTAAAATTAATGAAGGTTAATGAATGAATTAATTAATAAAACAAACAAATGAACAAACTGAACAAAAGATGTTACTTCATATACACACTTACTATAATGGACCCTAATATTATCATTTATCCATGTTCCTTTTTGAGCCACAATATTATTTATACATATTCTTCTATTGATTCAACACAAAATTAGTGAGATTTATGGCCCTTTTAAGTCCACCAGCAAAATAATGGAGTTGCTAAATAAACTAGATTTTAAAAATGCTGATTTCTTTTTGGGGGATTTGGGATTTTTTATCAGATAAAACACACCTTTTTAATTAAAAAAATAATAATTTCTTAATAAAAAGTGTGCAATATCAGTGAATCAGCTACGTCGGTGGCGCTGATCAATCCACAATAATTTAGTGGCTGCATTTTATTTAATAATGAATCAATTTTTTATTGAAACATTGTGAATTTAAGTAAGTACATTTAAATAAATAATATCAACAACAACATTCATATTGGGGTGGCCAGAATTTACACACCCTTGGGGCGTCCCTGCTATGCAGTTGTTTTTTCAAATCATAATAAGTTATTTAAAGGTAAACACTGGTTTGGTAAAATTAGGGAACGGAAGAAATGTAAAGCAAATTCTGTAAAAATAAAAATATAATAAAAGTTTAGCATCTTATTTTTAAAATGTTTATTAACTAATCTACATTCGAAACTGCATTAGAAAACTACATTACCCTTGAAGAACCACAAATTGCATAATTAAAAATTAAATCTAGAAGACATATTTTGATAAAAATCCATATTTTGCATGAAGTTTGAAAAATGTAGCTTTTATAGATACAACAAATAACTTTTATGGTATTGTATTTTTCTGTAGTTTTTAATATGTTATTCGCAGTGCTTCATGGGATTGTAGTTCTTTCCCTCATACATTTCTTAGACTTTTTTTAAATAATTTTGACAAATTTTCATCAATTGTTTGCATTAAAAATCAATGTTTGTAATATTGTGATTCTCCTCCTCGCTAGTAGATTTGATTTATTACTTTTAACTCTTTTTACTATTTTTATCTGTTGAATGCTTGATTCTGATTGGCTGGTAAGCATTCTAAGGCGTGCAGTTGTTTTCAGATAAACACACAGCTAAAGTAGTTCCGGCAGGTTTTGAGTGCATTACAGAAGGCACACACAGAAGCATTTTGAGGGCAAAAATATGAAAATGTCTGAAATATAACATCTGAACAGTAGCTTTTGGTGTGGGAACTGTAGAATAAGCTGAATTAACCACTACAGTCTTTTAAATTATTAGAAAACAATGCACACCTGAGTTGGTTATTCATCTAATAAACAGTCCAATTACTCCTTACTTAACAAAGACTTTTTTAAAAAGTTCTCTGTGGCCTGGACTAAGGCACTCTACAAAAAGTGGGCGGGACTAAGACAATATATACAAAATTGGGCGTAACTAATGTGCTCTATACACAAAGTGGGCGGGACTAATACACTACAAAATGGGAGGGCCTAATGCTCTTTATGCAAACAGTAAGTGGAACTAAATGCACTGTATACAAAAAGTCGGCGGACTAATGAGCTGTATACAAAAATTGGGAGGGACTAATGCACTTTATACATAAAGTGGGCGGGACTAATTCACTCTACAAAAAGTGGGCGCAATTCATGCACTCTATACAATAAAGTGAGTGGAATTAATGCACTCTACAAAAAGTGGGTGGGACTAAGGCACTACAAAAAGTGGGCGGGACTAATGCACTTAATACAAAAAGTGGGCGAGATTAATGCACTCTACAATAAAGTGAGTGGAACTAATGCACTCTACAAAAAGTGGGCGGGACTAAGGGACATTACAAACAGTGGGCAGTACTAATACACTTGATACATAAAGTGGGTGGGACTAATAGACTTTATACAAAAAGTGAGTGGGACTAATGCACTTTATACAAAAAAGTAGGTGGGACTAAAGCACCCTATACAAAAAATGGGCTGGACTAATGCACTCTATACAATAAAGTGAGTGGAATTAATGCACTCTACAAAAAGTGGGTGGGACTAAGGCACAACAAAAGTGGGTGGGACTAATGCGCTTAATACAAAAAGTGGGAGGGACTAATGCACTTAATACAAAAAGTGGGCGAGATTAATGCACTCTACAATAAAGTGAGTGGAACTAATGCACTCTACAAAAAGTGGGCGGGACTAAGGGACTCTACAAACAGTGGGCGGTACTAATACACTTGATACATAAAGTGGGCGGGACTAATGCACTTTATACAAAAAAGTGAGTGGGACTAATGCACTTTATACAAAAAGTGGGTGGGACTAAAGCACTCTATAAAAAAATGGTCTGGACTAATGCACTCTATACAATAAAGTGGGTGGCACTAATGCACTCTACAAAAAAGTGGACTGAGTCTATGCACTCTATACAATCTAATCTAACTTGTGAATCTTTCTTGGAGGAGTTGCATTATCCTCTGGAAGGGGGTGAAAAGTTGCCACCCCTCCGAAACCCCGATATCCTGGTGGGTGAAAACGACCTGACGGCTCTCAGTTACCTTCACGAGCCGGCCGTGCTGCATAACCTCAAAGTCCGATTTGTTGAGTCCAAAATCATCTACACGTATTGCGGTAGGTTGGATATTGAGTGGGTTTTTGGTCATGAACATGTTTTTTTTTTTACTACATCAAGCTTATATTTATTAATTTATTATTTGTAGGAATAATTTTGGTGGCTGTCAATCCATATAAGCAGCTTCCCATCTATGGAGATGCAGTCATCCATGCATACTCCGGGCAAAACATGGGCGATCTGGACCCTCATATATTCGCTGTGGCTGAAGAAGCCTACAAACAAATGGCCAGGTGATGCAAATTTTATAAATGCTGTTTTGACTTTAAATTAATTTAATAGGAAAAATTATTGTGAGAATGCAAATTCAAAAGTGCTTATGGGAGTTAAAAGTATATAAAAAAAAAATTGGATAATGTTTTGCTAACATTCATACTTGTTTGGGGGGGGGGGGGTGTTAAAATTCATTAGACTATTAGAGGAACTCCATTTTAAGTCTATCATACTCTCTTTGATTTTAAAAAAAAATTCATTTTAAGAGGATTTCTATTGGTTATATTATTTTATTTATGTATGTTATGGAGTATTTCATTTTATTTATATATACTCTATTTGAAACTATTATTTATGAATGTTTTTTTTTCCACTTTTCAAATGTAATTTGTTTACATGTACTAAGATCTTATATATATGAAAAAGTTCCATAAATATTTATTTTAAGAGTCTTCTATTCTAATATTTACATAAATGTTAAAAAAAAGGTTATAGAATGTTAGAGAACAGTCCCTTTTGGGTTACTTTTTTTTATTTATAGTGCGAATCCGAGTATATTGACTACTGCAAACTTAGTAAATCACAACGAATAACTCATTGCAACAAGAAATTACAAATTCTGTCCTTCCATAATTTTTGTATCTGAAAAGAAAACTCGAATGAATGTATGTGCAATAAGGTCAGCTGCAAAAATAACAGTGTTAATGCCGTTTAATCATAGTTTTATTTTTGGATAAATACAAACATTGCAAAAAATGCTTACTTAGATTTTTTTTGTCTTGTTTCTAGTCCAAATATATAAAAATTATTGAATCAAGAAGCATTTTATAGACAGCCAAAACATACTGTCTTGTTTCAAGAAAAAAATATGTCAAGATTTAATGAGTTTTTCCTTAAAATAATCAAAAAAATTAATCTTATGTTAAAAGGAAAAGCCAAATGACTTTGCTTACCCCGTTGGCAGATTATTTAGCTTGTTTTAAGGTAAATCATGCTTAATTTTGGCATATTATTTCTCAAAACAAGACACTCTTTTTCTTGTCTAGAAAATGCTTCTTGATTTAAGATTCTTTAGATAATTGCACTCGAGACAAGACAAAAAATGTAGATAAAGCATTTTTCGCATTGAAGAAATGCAGAATAACCAACAAACTTTATAGGCTGAGCTCAAAATGAGTGAGCTCATATTTTAGTGAAGCATCTTTTGTTCAACTTTCAGGAATAACAAAAATCAGTCCATCATTGTGAGCGGTGAGTCCGGGGCCGGAAAGACTGTATCTGCTCGCTATGCTATGAGATACTTTGCCATGGTCAGCAAATCCGGCAGCAAAACCCGAGTGGAGGACAAAGTTTTGGCGTCCAATCCGATCACTGAGGTAAAATGTTCGAAATCTAAGATCAGATCTTAGAATCATCATACAATTTCTTTTTTACTGATCTTATTATTATTATTATTAATTGGGATAATCGAATGCGCCTGCAGGCCATTGGAAATGCAAAAACAACCCGAAATGACAACAGCAGTCGATTTGGAAAGTACACTGAGATCAGTTTCGATAAAAGATACCAAATCATTGGTGCCAACATGAGGACGTATCTTCTGGAAAAGTCCAGGGTGGTGTTTCAGGTGAATATCATTCGAGAGACGTGCTGAATAATAAATGTAGATTTCTCATTGTGTCTCGTTTGTTCTCCCTGCAGTCGGAGAACGAGAGAAATTATCACATCTTCTACCAAATGTGTGCTTGTGCAAATCAGCCGGAGTTCAAAGGCTTACGACTGTGTGAGTGTCTCTCTCCTGCACGTGTTACATCAGTCTTTAACGCAGCACAGAAATCAGCGGAGTTAAAAAATGGTTTGAGAGGTGTCGGCACCAGTGGTGTAGTGGTTAGTGCGTCAACACATGCACTCCGGTGCTCAGGGTGACCCGAGTTCAATACCTCCCTCGAAGACCTATGCTCATCCTTCCCCTTTCTCTGCTCCCCATGCTTTCCTGTCAATACTCTACACTGTCCTATCCATTACAGGTGAAAACCCAGAGAAAAAAAAAACTGTTTTGAGAGGATTGTGCACAATCCAGTCATAATTATAAGTGTGCTACTAATACTATTTTTGCATTCTTGAAATGTTCTAGACTTCACAAGTGATTAATAGATTAATGCATATATTGTGTAGGTTTAATGGCATCTTAAATTCTTATGTAAATTTTAGCTTTACATTGTAACTCAATATCTGATACCATAAAAAACATGTATATTTCTAAGATAGATAGATAGATAGATAGATAGATAGATAGATAGATAGATAGATAGATAGATAGATAGATAGATAGATAGAGGGATAGATAGAGGGATAGATAGATAGATAGACAGATAGAGGGATAGATAGACAGATAGATAGATAATTTGATAGATAGACAGACAGACAGACAGACATATAGATAGATAGATAGATAGATAGATAGATAGATAGATAGATAGATAGATAGATAGATAGATAGATAGATAGATAGATAGATAGATAGATAGATAGATAGATAGATAGATAGATAGATAGATAGATAGATAGATAGATAGATAGATAGATAGACAGACAGAAAGGCAGGCAGACAGACAGACAGACAGACAGACAGACAGATAGATAGATAGATAGATAGATAGATAGATAGATAGATAGATAGATAGATAGATAGATAGATAGATAGATAGATAGATAGATAGATAGATAGACAGACAGATAGATAATTTGATAGATAGATTATTTGATAGATAGATAATTTGATAGATAGATAATTTGACAGACAGACAGACAGACAGACAGACAGACAGACAGACAGACAGACAGACAGACAGACAGACAGACAGACAGACAGACAGACAGACAGACAGACAGACAGACAGACAGACAGATAGATAGATAGATAGATAGATAGATAGATAGATAGATAGATAGATAGATAGATAGATAGATAGATAGACAGACAGACAGATAGATAATTTGATAGATAGATTATTTGATAGATAGATAATTTGATAGATAGATAATTTGACAGACAGACAGACAGACAGACAGACAGATAGATAGATAGATAGATAGATAGATAGATAGATAGATAGATAGATAGATAGATAGATAATACAATAAATGTATTGTATACTATGTATTTATATACACATACAGATTTTATTCCTGTCTATAGTGCTCATGTTCTTCATCTGTTGATAGTGGGCGCAGAAAAGTTTAATTACACACGTTTGGGTGGTGAGATCGAGATCGAAGGTGTGGACGACCGTGCTGATATGGCAGAAACACGCAGAACCTTCAATCTACTGGGTAACAGATGTTTACAATAAAAAACATGATTAATAATTACATCGCTGCTGTAAACAAAAATGCATCAATGTTTCTCTTCAGGTCTCAAGGAAAACTTTCAGACTGACGTGTTTAAGGTGCTCGCCGCAATCCTGCATTTAGGAAATGTAATAATCAAGGCAAAGGACCCAGAGAAATCATTCATCGGTGTAAGAAATATTCATCCGTTTACTCGTAGACAGTCAGTGTTGGGAAAGTTACGTTTAAAAGTAATCCATTACAATCCTGCGTTACTTCTTTCTAGCTAAATAAGTTACTTAGTTACTTTTTAACAAAAGTAATGTGCTACATTTGTGTTGCTTTTTTCATCTGTGCTGGACTTTTTTTATAATAACAAAAAACATCTATTATTCTGATAAGTTACTTTTAAAAGTAATCCATTACAATCTTGTGTTACTTCTTTCTAAAAGTAACTAAATTAGTTACTTGGTTACTTTTTAACAGAAGCACTGTGCTACATTTGTGTTGCTTTTTTTCAGGGATGTACTTGCTTGTTTTTTTAATAATATCATAAACAAAACATCTATTTTGCTGATAAGTTACTTTTAAAAGTAACCCTTTACAATCTTGCGTTACTTCTTTCTAATAGTAACTAAATAGGTTACTTAGTTACTTTTTAACAGAAGTACTGTGCTACAATTGTGTTGCTTTTTTCATCTGTTCTGGCCTTGTTTTTTCTTTATGATAACAAAGAACATCTATTATGCTGATAAGTTACTTTTAAAAGTAATCCATTACAATTTTGTGTTACTTCTTTCTAAAAGTAACTAAATTAGTTACTTAGTTACTTTTTAACAGAAGTACTGTGCTACAATTGTGTTGCTTTTTTCATCTGTTCTGGCCTTGTTTTTTCTTTATGATAACAAAGAACATCTATTATGCTGATAAGTTACTTTTAAAAGTAATCCATTACAATTTTGTGTTACTTCTTTCTAAAAGTAACTAAATTAGTTACTTAGTTACTTTTTAACAGAAGTACTGTGCTACAATTGTGTTGCTTTTTTTAACAAGGATGTACTTGCTTGTTTTTTTAAATAATATCATAAACAAAACATCTATTTTGCTGATAGGTTACTTTTAAAAGTAATCCCATACAATCTTGCGTTACTTCTTTCTAACAGTAACTAAATAAGTAGTTACTTTTTAAGAAAAGTAATGTGTTGCGTTTTTCTGCTTTTTTATGTAAAATGGACTTGCTTGTTTGTAATAATAACATAAACACATTTTCTATTTTGCTGATAAGTTACTTTTAAAAGTATTTCTATACAATCTTGCGATACCAATTTCTAAAAGTAACTAAATAAGTAACTTAGTTATTTTTTTAACAAAAGCAGTGTGCTACATTTGTGTTGCTTTTTGTATACAAGATGTACTTTCTTGTTTGTAATATTAACATAAGCCATCTAATATGATGATAATTCATTCATTCATTTTCTTTTTGGCTTAGTCCCTTTATTAATATGGGGTCAACACAGCGGAATGAACCACCAACTTATCCAGCATATTTTTTATGCAGCAGATGCCCTTTTAGCTTCAACCCATACACACCCATTCACACACGTACACTACGGACAATTTAGCTTACCCAGTTCACCTGTAGTGCATGTCTTTGGACTTGAGGGGGAAATCGGAGCACCCGGAGGATACCCACGCCAACTCAGGGGGAACAAGCAAACTCCATACAGAAATGCCGAATGACCCAGCCGAGGCTCGAACCAGCAACCTTCTTACTGTGAGGCGATTGTGCTACCCACTGCGCTACCGTGCTGCCCAGTTATGCTGTTCAGTTACTTTTAAAAGTAATCCATTAAAATCTTGCATTACTTCTTTCTAAAAGTAACTAAATAAGTTACTTAGTTACTTTTTAACGAAAGTAACCTGCTACATTTGTGTTGCTTTTTTCATCTGGGCTGGAGTTGCTTGTTTGTAATAATAACATGAACAAATGATCAATTTTGCTAATAAGTTAGTAAACATGCATTAGTAACATTGCAACATGCAACAGTTTACATTGAACTACCCTTTAGTAAACACTGTTTATGCATCATACACTCTGAAAATTAAAAAGTAATGCATTACTTTACTTAGTTACTTGAAAAAGTAATCGGATTACATAACTCAAGCTACTTGTAATGCATTACTCCTAACACTACAGATAGTATCAGATAGTATCAGAACACTACAGATAGGATCAAAGATTATTTTGTAAATTAGGATAAGATAGTATGTCTCAGGGTTATTTAAGGCCTGGGAAAGTAAATAAAAACAAACACAGGTCCTTGAAAGTGCTTAAATTAAATTGGAATCATAACTTGTGTATGGTGTTGTTTCAACAATTGTGCTGTGCTGCAGTCAAAAACAAAACGAAAAAACTGTGAGAAATTCTTAATTTAAAGATTCATTCATTCATTTTCCTTCGGCTTAGTCCCTTATTTAGCAGGGGTCTCCACTGCGGAATGAACCACCACCTATTCCAGCACACATACAAAAGTGTGTGATTTGAAATCAATGGTGCTTTAAAAACTCCTTATATCTGCTGTTCGTGAAATAGTGGGAACCCTGATGTTTACTCTGCTCCTTCTCCAGTCCAGAGACCCTCACCTGGCCATATTCTGCGACCTCATGGGCGTCAGCACGGAAAACATGAGCCGCTGGTTGTGTCATAGACGGATAGTCCTGTCAACAGAGACCGTAGTCAAACCGCAGCCCCGGGAACGTGCTGTCAATGCACGCGACGCTCTTGCTAAACACATCTACGCCCATCTTTTCAACTGGGTCATTCACAAAATCAACCACGCGCTGATGGTCCCTGGCAAACAGCATTCGTTTATTGGGGTCTTGGATATTTACGGGTACGTCAAATTAAATTCAATTCAATTCAATTTAGCTTTATTTGTATAGCGCTTTTACAATGTATATTGTGTCAAAGCAGCTTCACATAAATGGTCATAGTAACTGGATCAGGGTAGTTCAGTTTTTAGTGTTTAAGTTCAGTTCAGTTTAGCTCAGTTCAGTGTGGTTTTAAGTCATTACTGAGAGTCCAAGCACTGAAGAGCAAATCCATCGATGTGTAGCTCTACAGATCCTGAACCATGGCGAAAGCGGAGAGGGAAAAAAACTTCACCAATAGGAGAGTGAAGAAAAAAAACCTTGAGAGAAACCACACTCAGTTCGGCAAGACCATTTTAAATTAAAAGAAATTTAATTTTTAAATTAAAGAAATCAGAATTTACTATGTTTACTTTAGCTAGTGAATTGAATTAATAAAAAAAAAAAAGTTTGCTTTTGGTAATCTTCAATCTGCTTCTGTGTTTTGATTGGCTGCTTCTCTGATGATGTTCAGCCACAGTATTCTTAGCCACGCCCATCTTACCGTTAGTTTGCTATGAGGGAATGATTCATGAAAAGAAAGCTCCGTTTCCCTACTTACGATTCCATTTTAGTCGGAAATTTATCAATGTAAAATAAAAATAAAGACTTTAAAATGATATATGTGAGAATTTTCATATATTTATGTTGTTTTTGATTTGATTTGATTTGATTTCATCATACATAAAATATCATTAACAAAAAATACATTTAAACATGGTCGAAAATAGAGCGGGACGAAGCATAAGCTTATTATTCTCCCACCCCATTACCACATACATCATTCGTTTATTACTTAAACTTATTTATTCTTTTACTTATCTTTTATTTTTACATGCAACATATTTGATCCTTTTGGCATCTTTGACAAATAATATGTTTGATTCTTTTTGTACCTTTTCAATTTGTAATGTAGCCCCAAAGAAGAAGAAAAAAATATATATAGTACTGCAAATTGATAAAAGAAAACAACAACAACAACATAGTACTGCAAATAGCCATTAATGAAAATTTCATCATACCTTTCTCTTTTATCCTTTTTCAATCACCTTCCTCATTATATTCCTTTATCATTATATTTCTACAGTTTTTTTTTAAAATTGATTAATATCCTGATGTTGTTTTAGAGTCTGATCTAGACTGTTCCATAGTTTTACACCACAGACAAACATACACAAACTTTTTAAAGTTGTTCTTGTTTTCAACCTCCTAAAATGTAGTTCTCTCAGATTATACCCCCCTTGTCGTTTTTTAAAAAACCCTTTGTATACATTTCGGAAGTTTTTTTTCCTAAACATGAATTGTGCTGTTTTAAATTTCCTGTTTTTATTGCCAGTGTATGAACAGCTTTTAATATAAGTCTCAAAATAAGATCTTCGTGACCTACCAGGTTGTCTGAAAGCCTGTAATGTGATTTTTAAGTTAAAGGATGATTTTGCTTGAACAATTGAATGGATGTAACATTTATGAGCTCCTTTCTGTCTTTCTATGGCACACTTCATTCTTATAATGTTCAAAATAATGCAGAAAGACACATTCTATACTGCAAACATTGTAATTTGTAGTATATAGTTTCAAATATACTTTTTAAAATCATATCTATCCTAACACTTTGTATCAGAATACATTTTTTGGTCCAAGGTTATATTAATTGGCCTTAACTAATATGTACTTAGACTGAATGAATAAACTGTTACAGTGTACTTACTTTGTAAATACAGTGTACTTATGCTTAATTAAATAGCTGTGCATAATTGCATCAGTTATTCATTTTTGTTTAATAGTTACAGTACACTGTTGACCATCCCTTACACTTTAACTCGCTCTTAAACTTAAGTATACAACCAAATATGTCCCGAACCCCACCTCAAAAGCACCAGAAGTGTTGAGCAATACCTTATGAACACATTTAACACATAATATTTATTATATATTAAAGTTAGTATATAGCAGTTAAGGCCACTTAATATAAAGTGGGACCCATTTTTCTAATGTTGTTCTGTCTTTCTCTAGATTTGAGACCTTCGAAATTAACAGTTTCGAGCAGTTCTGCATCAACTACGCCAATGAGAAGCTGCAGCAGCAGTTCAACCTGGTTAGTCCATCTTTGCTGTATTTTAAAGCATTTTATTAATATAATTATTTCTGTATACAGCTATTCAGATCATCCAGTGAACATGTTTTTTCATTTTCTTTATGTTTGCAGTATATAATCGCAGAAAAAGAGTATCAGACATTCAATCGACGCATTCAAATATAGTTTTTTATCTCTTTATTTTTGACATTTTTGAAGTAAAAGTCTAAAAGTGTCAGATTTGTTTACAAATGAATGCTGCGTCCTATTTTACTTTCTAATACTCATCAAGTTGAGTGCCCACTAGACACACTAGAAAGCACTGTACAGATCACATCTACCACCGAACTAAATATCCCATCATGTCTTGCAGTCACACACCTGTCACCTCTTGATTACACACACACACACACACACAGCTGAAGCTCGTCATGAATGATTAATTGGACTATATATTCATCACACACACACATTCGGGGCTGAGTCTTGTTATCCGTAATGATACGTGTTTTTGACCCCTTGTTTATTTATTGTTTAGGTTGTTTTGCCCCTTGCCGCGACCTCTTTGCCTGTAACTACGACTACCCTCATGCTACCATTTGCTCCTGTATTAAACTCGCCAGCCCGACCACTCTTGAATAAATCTGCATTTGGATCCTCACCTCTGTTGCCACCCCAATCATTACACATACTAAGCCCTAAACTATACTTTATTAAGAGTAACAGTAAGAGTGTGCAATTGTCATGTCTGTTGTGAGAAATAAATTGATTTGAAGTGTAATTTATAAAAAAAAAACGTGTCACTGATTATCATCCCATCAGCACGTGTTTAAACTGGAGCAGGAGGAGTACATGAAGGAGGACATTCCCTGGACGCTGATCGATTTCTACGACAATCAGCCCGTTATTGATCTCATCGAGGCTAAGATGGGCATTCTGGACCTTCTAGATGAGGAGTGTCTGGTGAGAAGAAGAATAATGTGGAGAAAATATTCAGTCCTAACTAAAATGAAGAAAGGGATGGTTTATATTTAATTGCATAGCCCCGCCCACACTGTAATCTCATTGGTTTAAAACATATAAATCAAAACCTGAATATTAAGCAGCTGTGTTTTGATTGGCGGTTTTAAAAGATACAACTTCTAAATATATCACAGAAAAAATGTATCAAACATTTAAAATGTCTGTCGGTAAAATATTCTGTCTTAACTGTGATAAAAGAATGTGAAGAAGAGCTGGTTTATATTGTGTTGAGTAGCCCCACCCACATCAAATCATTGGTTCAAAACACCTCCCTGCTGAATATTAAGTAGCTATGTTCCGATTGGCTGTTTTAGAAGATACACATTCTGAAATGCATATAAATTAGATTTTAATAAACAGAATATGATTGATTTGTGTGTATTGTGTTAGTTTGTTTACTAACAAAGTCTTTTTTGATATCTCGCAGTTCCCGCAAGGCACTGATAAAAACTGGCTGCAAAAACTGTACAATTTTCTAGGCTCAAAGCCGCTGTTTGAGAAGCCTCGTTTGTCTAATGACTCTTTCATGATTCAGCATTTTGCTGATAAGGTGAGAAACTATTCATTTATTTGTTTGTTTGTTTATTTATTAAAAAAAATTAATTGCCATTTGATTGGCAACTCTAAAAATGCATTAAAAATAGTTTGGCAAAACTTTTAAAATTCCAAACCTATTATTTGAAAATTACAAACTTGTTCTGAAACATTGAAACATCAGGGGCTCTATTTTGACGGTCCATGCGCAGAGCGCAAAACGCAGGGCACAAACGCTTTCAGGGCGTGTCAGGACTTTTTTTAAGGACAATTTAAGGACGGGAAATCTGCCTTGCGCTTCAGTGCATGATCTAAAAGGGTTGAGTTTATTTTCTTAATGAGTTATAGGTGTGTTTTGAGAATAAACCAATTAGAGTCTCATCTCCCATTCCCTTTAAGAGTCAGCTGCGTCGCGTCAAGAGCGCATTCGCTATTTACAGAACACAAAGTAAGTCTAAGTGGAAAAACTGAGCATTTCACTAGCAAACAGTTAACAGTTAACAGCTTTTTAACAGAAAACTGTTAAACAGAGCATCTACTGCGTGAGAATGAGAGATAATGGATCACTTTCACTTTCGCTCTTGGATATGGAAACCTTTACGCACAGACATCAATTAGTCTATAAATAATTGATTTCGTTTGTTAGGCGCAAATATTCGTTTTAAAACTATTTCTAAATTCAGTTCTAATTTCCAGCAAACGAATAAATTAATAATAATAACCAAATGTGGTCAAAAATCTGAGTTATATCCTAAAACACATGCTGTGCCCCATATGGTCTAAAACCTGACAGGTGGGCAAATCTAAGCTTGTTTTTAATTAAAGAAATATAAATATGGATATAATAAATAATACTGCTAATAATAATAACATTATACAAAAGCAAATTGTTATGAATGAACTGAAAAAGCCTCCCGAGATGAAGAAGACATAAAAGCAGTGATTTTTCATATTTATGTAGGCTAGAAAATAATATGTTTTGTAATATTTTAATCCTTTATATTTATATTCTATATCTAGTCTTATTATATCCTATATATATCCTTAATATTTACATTTTTTCATATGTAAAGATATTTGCCTATTGCTCTCTTGTGTGTATTAAGCAGTGCGCAAGCGAGGCGCAACTTTGCGCCGGAGTTTAGACCTTGTTAGTTTTGGTCTAATGAAAAATCTAATATAGTTTCTCAAAATAGCAACGTGCCAGCGGTCCGCCTCAGAACGCCTCCCTTTTTAGACCAGAACGCCTATGGGCGCACAAACGAGCGCTAATGCATTTGCTATTTAAACAGCGTAGCGCAACGCCTCAAAACGACTCTTGCGCCAAGCTGAAACTACCAGAAGGTTATTGCGCCGCGCCTTGCGCCACACTGCGCTGGGTGTATGATAGGACCCCAGGAATCAAATAAAAAATTATTATTAACATAATAATAATAATAAATCAATAAATAAAGACATACAATTCAATACACATTTTTTGTACATTGCATTTCACAGCTTTCCAATATGTTTTTTTTTTTAGTTTGTTAATTGTTCTGCTGGAATACAACACGTCTGAACATTAATTAACTAATAATTGACTCTACTGTCTTATTAATGCTAATTAAAGTGCTGAAAGTGTTTTCTTTAGGTAGAATATCAGTGTAAAGGTTTTTTGGAGAAGAACAGAGACACGCTTTATGAAGAGCTGGTGGATATCATGCGTGCTAGTCAGGTATCAGCCTTTATTTCAAATGATTTCTGAAGTTTCATGTCACTGTTGTGGGTTTAATATCTGGGTGGTTAGTTTGCTCTCTTGGCAGGATTTTTTAAAGAGGAGGAAGCAGATTCTGGCCATAAAATCATCAAAGTGACTCCGGCACAACCTAGAGTCAAAGCGTCAAACAAGCAGCTCAGAAGCACTGTAGGAGACAAGGTACAAAAAACACCATTAAAAAATTCAATTAAAAAAGCAATTACTAATTGAACCATCAGAATGTGTAGCTCAGACTTTTTTTCTAGATTTTAGAATTAAAAAAATTCTAGCAGTTCTTATTATTGATGTTGCAGTCTTGGCATTTTCTCCTAATTCCTTGTTTGAATCTCAGAATTCCAATTTTCATTCATTCATTCATTTTCCTTTGACTTAGTCCCTTTATTCATCAGGGGTCGCCACGGCGGAATGAACCACAACACATTCATTCATTCCTTTACTTTTCGGCTTAGTCCCTTTATTGATCTGGTGTCGCCACAGTGGAATGAACCACCAACTTATCCAGCATATGTTTTACGCAGCGGATGCCCTTCCAGCTGCAACCCAGCACTGAGAAACACCCATACACTCTTGCATTCACACCCACGCATACACTACGGCCAATTTAGCTTATTCAATTCACCTATAGCTTATGTGTTTGGACTGTTGGGGAAACCAGAGCACCCGGAGGGTGCCCTGGAAGAACATGCAAACTCCACACAGAAATGGCAACTGGCCCAGCCGGGATTTGAACCAGCGACCTTCTTGTTGTGAGGCGACAGTGTTAACCACTGAGCCACTGTGTCACCCCTAAAATTCCAATTTCATATCCCGAAACTTCATTTTTCTCCTCATAATTCAAATGTCAAATCTTACATAAATTTTTTTTTGACAGTTTCAAATTGTTACAATTAATAATTCTATATTTTACATATATATATATATATATATATATATATATATATATATATATATATATATATATATATATATATATATATCTGGCAGCTCTATAGTATATCTTATAAATGTGTATATATCTATATATATTATATAAATATATTTTAAATAAATTTTTTTCTTTGTATTACGTAAAAAATGATTCGCTCTCCTGTGATTTTTTTTTTCTTTTTTAATTATTTCCCAAATGATGTTTAACAGAGCAAGAAATTTTTCACAGTATGTCTGAAAATATTTTTATTTTCTTATTTTTTTTTTATTTTGGTTTGAATAAAGTTTAAAATTTTTTAAAAACCATTTTAAGGTCAATATTATTACCCCCCTTAAGCAATATTTGTTTTTAAATTGTCTATAATACAAACAACCGTTATAAAATGACTTGCCGAATTACCCTAACATTTTTCTATTTTCCACACTATCATAGTTTCGAAGCTCCTTGTACCTGTTGATGGAGACGCTGAACGCCACGACACCTCATTATGTGCGCTGCATTAAACCCAATGAGGAAAAACTGCCATTCGAGTAGGTAACAATACTGAACTATTGAGTCTGTTTGCTTGTATATAGTATATTTATCTCTCTATCTCTCTCTCTCTCTCTCTCTCTCTCTCTCTCTCTCTTTCTGTGTGTGTGTGTGTGTGCGTGTAGGTATGACTCCAGGCGTGTGGTTCAGCAGCTGAGGGCCTGCGGTGTGTTGGAAACCATCCGTATCAGCGCTCAAAGTTACCCATCCAGGTAAACACAGGCTTTTCTTCATGTTTATATTAGTTGCAGACATTACAGTTAAAGTCAGAATTATAAGCCCTCCTGTCTATTTTTTTTTCTCCAATTTCTCTTTAACGGAGAGCAGATTTTTTCAACAGATTTCTAAACATAATAGTTTTAATAACTCCTCTCTAATAACTGATTTATTTTATCTTTGCCATGATGACAGCACATAATATTTGACTAGATATTTTTCAGGACACTTCTATACAGCTTAAAGTGACATTTAAAGGCTCCATCTATCCTTACAGGTGGACGTACGTTGAGTTTTACAGCCGTTACAGTATCCTGATGAGCCAGTCGGAGCTGAAGCTGGGAGAGAAGAAGCAGACGTGCAGGACGGTTCTTCAGAGACTCATTCCTGTAAGAAAAGCAGACTCTTGTAGATCTAAAAGTTTAATCGCGTAATCACAACAGAGACATATCGCATGCGCATGACAAAGACATGCATGTTGTGTGCGCACAACATAGACATATACATATCGCGTGCGCATGACATATGTAATGCATATAAAGACATAGACATACATATTATGAGCACACAACATAGACATACATATCGTGTGCACAAGACGTGTGTGTTACATTCCGGTTCACTACTGGTGTGTGGTACATTCTACGTCACTTCCGGGGTGTGGTACATTCCCTTTCCGCAGGGAATCTGTAATTGTAAATTTGTTTCGGGATTTGTAAAAGTGTTTTGCGTCTTGTTAATTTGTTTCGGGATTTGTAAAAGTGTTTTGCGTCTTGTTAATTTGTTTTCTAATATGTAAATTTGTTTCGTCCTTTGTAAAATTGTTTTTCCTATGTAATTGTGTCTGATGATAAGTAAAAATGTTTTTCAAAATATAAATTTGCCTCGAGCTTTCAAACTTTGTAATGTTGTTTTGCACTTCCCGGCCACCGTAGTATTGCGTGCACACGACCTACGCATGGCGTGCGCATGAAATACAAATAGCGTAAACAACTTAGACATACATATCGTGTGCGCACAACATACATGCACGCAAAAAAAAAAGTTCTGAAAAAAAATATATATTTTTTTCGATTTCTAGTGACGAGAATTATGTTTTAGTTTATTGTTTTTTTTTTTTTTGGATTTTCGTTAACATAAACGTTCATTGACCAATATTCGTAGTTTTTGTTTAAATTTTTGCTTACTAAAATAACCTTGCAGGCGACGCAGTGGCGCAGTAGGTAGTGCTGACACCTCACAGCATGAAGGTCGCTGGTTCGAGCCTCGGCTCAGTTGGCGTTTCTGTGTGGAGTTTGCATGTTCTCCCTGCGTTCGCGTGGGTTTCCTCCGGGTGCTCCGGTTTCCCCCACAAGTCCAAACACATGCGCTAGAGGTGAATTGGGTAGGCTAAATTGTCCGTAGTGTATGAGTGTGTGTGTGGATGTTTTACAGAGATGGGTTGCGGCTGGAAGGGCATCCGCTGCGTAAAAACGTGCTGGATTAGTTGGCGGTTCATTCCGCTGTGGTGACCCCGGATTAATAAAGGGACTCAGCCAACAAGAAAATGAATGAATAAAAATAACGTTGCTTTGAACAAAATCTCTTCTGCTCCATTTCAGGACTCCAATCAGTACAAGTTTGGTCGGACCAAGATCTTCTTCCGGGCCGGGCAGGTGGCGTATCTGGAGAAGCTGCGTTTAGATCATCTGCGAGCGGCTTGTGTGACCATCCAGAAGCACGTGAGGGGCTGGAGACAAAGACGCAGCTTTCTGAACATCAGACAGGCGGCTCTCATCATACAGCTGTACGTGCGCGGGAAGAAGCAGATCAGGTGACAGTTAAAACTTTCTCTTTTTTCAATTTAATTAAATTTATTTAGCTTTTTTGGGGTATTTAGTATTGACGTACGGATGTAATTCCTGCAATAATTCAATCCTGGCATTGCCATGCAGAAAACAAATAAACCTTACACCTTAGATGCACAGTGACAGCTCAGGCGTTGAAGCAGGGCTGGGCTGCAATAGTGATCCAAAGACACTGCCGCGGTTTTCTGGTACGGAGGATTTACCAGCTCGTCCTGAGAGCTGCGGTCACCATACAGGCCTTCACCAGAGGATGGATGGCTCGCAAACGCTACAAAAAGGTAAAATGACTTCTTATTCTTTGTTTAATACCTTATTATTTGATATTGCTCTGTAATGATTATGTGTCTTTTTTGCGTCGTTGTAGATGGTGGCAGAACATAAGGCTCTGGTTCTGCAGAAATATGCTCGAGCGTGGCTGGTGCGCCGGCGGTTTCAAACCATGCGGCGGCTGGTCATTAATGTTCAGCTATCATACAGAGTCCAGCAGCTGCGTAAGAAAGTAGAGGAGCAGGTACAGTCATTCAAAAACACAGAGGAAAATGCGTATGTCAGTATGTCATTTTGACCACTAGAGGGCGGGTATTCACAACAAACAAAGACGTAGTTTGATCACAGCATGACTGGGTTTGGAATCATGGGAGTTGTAGTCTTCATTAAATCCTACAGGAGTACTGTATCTAGCGATCAATGCCATAAACCACTCAAACACCCTAGTAACTAACAATTAATGCCCTTAAACTAAACAAACACCCTAAAAACTTAGGATAAATCCCCTAAAACCACTTAAACACTCTATTAATTAACAATCAATGCCCTAAAATCACTCAAACACCCTAGTAACTAACAAGCAATGCCTTAAAACCACTCAAACACTCTAGTAACTAACAATCAATGCTCTAAAACCACTCAAACACCCTAGTAACTAACACTCAATGCCCAAAAACCACTCAAACACCCAGGTAACTAACAATCAATGCCTTAAAAGCACTCAAATACCCTTAGTAACTAACGATCAATGCCTTAAAACCACTCAAACATCCTAGAAACTAACGATCAATGCCCTAAAACCACTCAAACACCATAGTAACTATCAATCAATGCTCTAAAACCACTCAAACACCCTAGTAACTAACACTCAATGCCCAAAAACCACTCAAACACCCAGGTAACTAACAATCAATGCCTTAAAAGCACTCAAATACCCTAGTAACTAACGATCAATGCCTTAAAACCACTCAAACATCCTAGAAACTAACGATCAATGCCCTAAAACCACTCAAACACCATAGTAACTATCAATCAATGCTCTAAAACATCTCAAACACCCTAGTAACTAACACTCAATGCCCAAAAACCACTCAAACACCCAGGTAACTAACAATCAATGCCTTAAAAGCACTCAAATACCCTAGTAACTAACGATCAATGCTCTTAAACCAATAAAACACCCTAATAACCATCGATCAATGCCCTAAAACCACTCAAACACCCTAAAGCCTGGTTTATACTTCTGCGTCAAGTGACCAGCGTTACTCACGGCGCATGCAACGCGTGTAGCTGTGCATTTATACTTCTGCGCGCTGTCTCTGTTGGTCTGCATTAACACTTCCGAAACACTAGTTGGCA
Organism: Danio rerio; assembly: GCF_052040795.2. NCBI lineage: Eukaryota > Metazoa > Chordata > Actinopteri > Cypriniformes > Danionidae > Danio > Danio rerio. The sequence continues at coordinate 5,762,171 of NC_141045.1, forward strand.
GTGAGGTGTAAATGTTCCTCTGTGTTGAGTTTCTTAGCTGCTGTTTAGCTTTTCCTGAACACTTCCGGGATGTACAAGTGGCTCAAACTCGCTCATTTTGAGGCAGGAACCGGCAGACGTGCAACAACTTTAACTATGAGGTAAACGCAAAACAAAACTTTCCATCCAGAGCTCTTTCACGGGACTCCACACTTGTAAACAATCGCTCCATCAGGCTCGCACCATTCACGCAGCTCTCGGTCCCACCCAGACTCGTCAGCACTACCAAGCCGACCAATCACAGAGCTTGCGCTGCGCGTCGTTGTGACGTGTAGTTATATTTTTTGAGAGGTGCACATCAGCCACGCCGACGGCCACAGGGAAGGGCTATGCATCAGCGTCATAGCATACGCCGGCGTTTGACGCAGAAGTATAAATCAGCCTTAATAACCATCGATAAATGCCCTAAAACCACTCAAACACCCTTGTAACCAACAATCAATGCTCTAAAACCACTCAAACATCCTAGTAACTAACAATCAATGCTCTAAAACCAATAAAACACTCTAATAACCATCGATCAATGCTCTAAAACCACTCAGACACTCTTGTAACTAACAATCAATGCTCTTAAACCACTCAAACACCCTAGTAACTAATAATCAATGCCTTAAAACCACTCAAACACCCTAATAACTAACGATCAATACTCAAACACCCTAGTAACTAACAATCAATGCCCTAAAACCACTCAAACACCCTAGTAACTAACGATCCATGCTCTAAAACCAATTAAAAAATTCTGTGAAGCTGTGAAGAACAACGAGAGAAACACTAAAGCAATATCTTTTATAATGCCACAGTCCACCCCTTCCAGTTGTTTAGCTTGTTTGTTTCGTTTCCAACCCAGGGGTATGAATAATTTCAGGCTTGACTGTGTATACTTTGCATTATACACTTAAAAAATGACTTTTGCTGTCAAACTATTTATTTAAAATTTGCTGAAACAACACAATCATTGACATTTTTTGGGGCAACAACTTAATTGTTTTATGTTCAATCCACTAAAATTTGTAAACTAAATTCCTTCATGTCGTTCCAACACAAATTGATTGCGTGGAACTCAGCATTTTTTACAGTGCACTTGTATCCTTTGAATGGTCTTTACAGTAAGTTATTTTATACAAAAACGTCTTCTTAGAATAAAGAGAACTGTGGCCTGATGGAGAAACTCACCAGCTTGTCTAACGCACGGGCTCAAGGGTTAGAAAAGATTCAGGCTCTGGAGGCGGAGCTGGGAAAACTGACCAATGAGATGTCAGCTTTAGTGCAGAGGGCGAAAACAAACTCAGAGGAGGCCAATCAGGTAAAAGTGCTACGCAATATCTTTGTAATATTGAAGATAATTTTGAGGATCTTCACTTTGCTTTCTTCTCTCGAAGGCAATCGATGTGCTTCAGAATGACAAAGAGAAGCTTGTTGAGGAAAATAAGGCTTTGGAGCGGAAACTCAAAGATACGACTGTGCAGATGCAAGGTAAAGAGTGGTCTGACTGATTTCAGAACAGTCAAAACGAAGACTGTAACTTTTGAAAAATCTGTTTTTCAGATCAATTTGAGGATGTGAAGCGGAAGCTGATGGAAGATTTAGAAAGAGAGGAAAGACTAAGAAAGTAAGATCTCTTTCTTAAAGCGACAGTTCACCCCAAAATCAATGTTGTTGCCCATCAATCTGATTTTCCAAATCTGTTCTCTGTTTTGTCAGGGTGGCAGAGCACAACAGTGAACTGCAGAAGGAAGACTCGGACAAAGAAATTGTGGCGATAAAAGAGGAAAACCGTAGACTGAGAGAGGAGCGAATCAGACTGCAAACGCAAGTGGAGGAGGACGTGAAGACCAACACAGAACTGCAAGAGCAAATGCTGCAGCTCACCAAACACGTCAAGGTGGCGTATATAAAATGACAAGGCTTTAAAACACATTCTAGTAACGATATGAGGATTTTTAAACAGAAACTTAAAATAAAGTCCTTAACCTAGGAGGAGGAGTTCAAGTATTTTGGGGTTTTGTTCACAAGTGAGAGAAGGATGGAGCATGGGATTGACAGGTCGATCAGTACATCGACGTACCGGTCCATTGTGGTAAAGAAGGAGCTGAACCGAAAGGCAAAGCTCTCGATTTACAGGTCAATCTTTGTTCCTACTCTCACCTATGGTCATGAGCTTTGGGTCATGACCTAAAGAACAAGATCTCGAATACAAGCAGCCAAATTAGTTTGGTCTTCGCAGGGTGGCAGGGCGCATCCTTATAGATAGGGTGAGGAGCGGCTTAGGTTCTCCCTGAAGGAGCTGGAGGAAGTGTCTGTCAAGAGGGAAGTCTGGAGTTCTCACCTGTGACCCGACCCCAGAAAAGCAGATGAAAATGAATAAATGAACTTAAAAGACACATTTTTGAGATTCCCTATTATGTTTTTAAGTACTTGTGATGCATTTAAGATTGAAACATGGAATAAATGATACACGAATCAATAAATTTGTGCGTAAATATATAAAACTGAAAAAATTAATCTGAGAACATTTCCAAATAATCCATTCATTAAATGGCAATAAGTAAATGACTTATAGTGCAGATCATTTTTTTAGATATAAATGTTTTTATTTTTTGTATCATTTAAAGGTCATACCAGATTTACGTAAAGAAATCAACAACCTGCAGATTCAACGAGCTGAAGCTGAAAAAACCCTGAGAGCTCAAAATCTACAAGCCAGAGGTGCTAAACATTATTTAGCTCACATTCATGGTTTATGATTTGTCTTCTGAGCCATTTTCATATATTTTTTTATTGTTGTTGTTTTTGTTAGCTAAGATGAATCTGATCACGAGGCAGCTGCTTGGTGATGCTACAGAGCAAGATCTCATCCAGAGGTGTGTCAGAATATTAGGATTAACATTGCTAATTGTTATTAGGCAGTTTGGATTAGCTTCATTTGAATTTTCTTTTTTTTTTCCAGGCTCAATGAAGAAGCCTCTGATAATAACGATGATGGAGCTGATCTAATCACTGCTTTTGATGGCATGGAGCGAGCTGCTAAGTATGATTTAAATCTGCTTTTTTATTTTCTTGGACCAAATTTCGAAATTCATCTCTTGCAAAACTAGCTTAGGGAAAGCTAACAATGCCAACCATGATAGAAACATGCTTGTACAATCAAATTCATGTTAGCATTTCACTTTCTTAGACCATATTTCAAAACGCATCTCTCTTGTAAAACTAGCCCAAGGCATGCTAACAATGCTAATCATTTAAGAAACATGCTAGTAACATTGGTATTAATTCTAGCATTTTTATTTTCTTAGGCCAAATTTCAAAATGCATTTCTTGTAAAACTAGCCCAGGGCATGCTAACAATGTTAATCATTCAAGAAACATGCTAGTAACATTCTAATTCATTGTAACTTTTTAGTTTCTAAGTGAAAACGTCAAAATGCATCACTTGCAAAACTAGCTTGGGGCATGCTAACAATGCTAACCACCTAAGAAACTTGTTAGCAACATTATAATTCATTCTAGAGTTGTACTTTCCTACTCCTAATTTCAAATTCCATCTTTTAAAAAACTAGACCAGGGCATGCTAACAATGCTAACCATTTAAGAAACATGCAAGTAACATTATAATTCATTCTAGAGTTGTTCTTTCCTTGTCCTAATTTCAAATTCCATCTCATAAAAAACTAGAACAGGGCACGCTAACAATGCTAACTATGCTAGAAACATGCAAGTAACTTTCTAATTCATGCTAGCATTTTACTTTCTTAGTCCAAACTTCAAAATGCACAAAACTAACCAAGGGCATGCTAACAGTGCTAACCATGCTAGAAACATGCTAATAACATTCTAATTCATTCTAGCATTTTACTTTTTAGACCATATTTCAAAAGGCATCTCTTGCAAAACTAGACCAGGGCATGCTAACAATGCTAACCACCTAAGAAACATGTTAGTAACATTATAATTCATTCTAGAGTTGTTCTTTCCTAGTCCTAATTTCAAATTCCATCTCATAAAAAACTAGAACAGGGCACGCTAACAATGCTAACCATGCTAGAAACATGCAAGTAACTTTCTAAGTCATGCTAGCATTTTACTTTCTTAGTCCAAACTTCAAAATGCACATAACTAACCAAGGGCATGCTAACAGTGCTAACCATGCTAGAAACATGTTAGTAACATTCTAATTCATTCTAGCATTTTACATTTTAGACCATATTTCAAAAGGCATCTCTTGCTAAACTAACCCAGGGCATGCTAACAATGCTAACCACCTAAGAAACATGTTAGTAACATTATAATTCATTCTAGAGTTGTACTTTCCTACTGCTAATTTCAAATTCCATCTAAAAAAATAGCACAGGGCACGCTAACAATGCTACCCATTTAAGAAACATGCTAGTAACATTATAATTCATTCTAGAGTTGTACTTTCCTACTCCTAATTTCAAATTCCATCTCATAAAAAACTAGCACAGGGCACACTAACAATGCTAACCATGCTAGAAACATGCTAGTAGTATTCTAATTCATGCTAGTAACATGTAACTCATGGTTACACTGTGTTGAAACATTTTAGAAATGTGCTAAATGTTTCTTTCATTTAAGCCAACATAAAAAAAAACGTATCTACTTTAAACCAAGCTGTTTGTTTTCACCTCACATTATCGGTCCTTTATCTGCAGGGTGATGGAAACTCAACTGCGAGAGCAGAAAGACGCTCACGAGAGTCAACTGGAAGCTCTGATCTTCAAAAATGAGCATTTAAGCAAAGAGAACGAGCAGCTTCAAGCTTTGTTTCAGGAGAAGAGCGACATTAACCAAAGCATTGGACAGGAAGTGACTCGACTCACCGCTGAGAACATGGTATTTCTGCATAATATATGTTTATTTGGTTAGTTTAAAATGCCAGAGCAATATTGATGGACTTTATGTGTGCAGGTGATTCCTGAACTGAAGCAGCAGGTGTCAGAGCTGAACCGCCACAAACACGAGCTGGAGAGCCAGTTACAGGACCAGACTGCTGAGATGAGCGGTGAGACAAAGGCTTTTAATCAGGCTACATACAATATTATTTCGGCCTGATATGCGCAGTAGGATAAGATGTCACACCTCAGGCTGTTTTCACTTCTTAAGCTCACCAACAACTTGTTATAAATGTGTTATTTCACTTTAGCATATCACGCTAGTACGTGTTAAACACATTGGATGTCTTTTTAAAACTATAGAAGTGGTAGCATAGTGTTCAAGTAAGCAAATGCATGTTAGCTATATGTTAAATATGCTATAACATGCTAGCAACACGTCTTGGAAATGTTCCTTCAAACATACTAGCAACCAATTTTCCTGAGAGTCTCCCGTATTTCAGACCCATCTCCCACCACCCTCCCGTTTTGTTATTTCTTCCGGAAAACTCAATTTCACCCAAATTACCCCCCAGTACCCGATCTTAGCGATTGCCCAAACCCTGCTGCATAGTACAGTTACTTAGCTGTGTTCAGACACCTCACCTCCGAGACCTAGACATCACCCATAACCCATCACCCCCCCTCCCCCCAGGTCTCCCGGATTTTCATAGACAATTGGCAGGTATGGCTATCAACATTTTAGCAAAGTCAAAGTATTCCTAATGCAAGAAGAATGTCAAATAATGCTAGCATGTATTAAGCATAATAGACATGTAGAAACAAGGGAGAAGTGCACTAGCAACCTGCTAAGATATGGCAGCATAGTGTTAATTTAAGCTAATGCATATTTATAAAGTATTAAACATGTCAGCTATGTGCTTTAACATGTGATAAACTTGGAAGCAACATGCTAAGCATGTTAAAAAAATAGATATTGCATGTTAGCAATATGTTAATTGTGTTAGAAATGGTATTAAACATGCTTCCCTGCTGAAAAAACCAGCTTGAACCAGCCTAGGCTGGTTGGCTGGTTTTAGCTGGTTGACCAGGCTGGTTTTAGAGGGGTTTTGGTCATTTCCAGGCTGGTTTCCAGCCATTTCCAGCCTGGTCTTAGCTGGTCAGGCTGGGAGATGACCAGCTAAAACCAGCTTGACCAGCCTAGCCAGGCTGGGAGCCCAGCCAAAACCAGCTATGTCCAGCTTAAACCAGGCTGGTCAAGCTGGTTTTAGCTGGATTTAGCTGGTCATTTTCCAGCCTGACCAGCTAGGACCAGGCTGGAAATGGGTGGAAACCAGCCTGGAAATGGCCAAAACCCCTCTAAAACCAGCCTGGTCAACCAGCTAAAACCAGCCAACCACCCTAGGCTGGTTTAAGCTGGATTTTTCAGCAGGGTTAATGGTATTAAACATGCTTTCAATAGGCTAAAACATGCTAGCAATGTGACAATCATGCTAGAAACTAGGATAGTATAATAGGATAGTGTAATACATTCTAGAAGTGTTACAATGTTAATCATGTTAAAAAAAAAATGCGTACATGCTAGCATAGAGTTAAAACAAGCTAGCAACATGCAAAACTATGCTATCAAAATTGTAATTCATGCTAGCAACATGTTTACCATAAAATGCATCTAAATGATAAGCTAAAATCAATTTTAAAGGTGTCGCGGTGGTACAGTGGGTAGCAACATCGCCTCACAGCAAAAAGGTTGCTGATTTGAGCCCTGGCTGGGTCAGTTGGCATTTCTGTGTGGAGTTGGCATGTTCTCGCTGTGTTGGCGTGGGTTTCCTCTGGGTGTTCCGGCTACCCTCACAAGTCCAAACACATGTGCTTAATTATTTACGTAATAAAAATAACTTTACGCTTGCAGCGAAACTGAAGGAGTTATCGAGTGCGCTCCATCTGGCTGTTGAAGAGGAGCAGTCTCAGCGCAGGTGAGCGTTTGTTACACTGTTTTTCGGCTGCAGACGGTGTGTCTCGAGGCTGAAGCTGCATCTGCTGTGCTTCTGCTCACAGACGCCTGCAGGAGGAGCTGACAGAGAGCCAGAGGAGGAGAGAGGAGACGGACAGACAGATCTCTGAGCTCCAGGAGGAGAACCAGCAGCTAAAGAAAGCTCAGATCACAGAGAGCCAAGCCAAAAACACACTCCGACTGGAGACTTCACGCCTCACCGCTGAGAATATGGTCTGTGTGTGAAATGCATATACAGTCACAATTATTAGCCCTCCTCTTAAATTTGAATTCTTTTATATTTTTCCCTAATTTCTGTTTAACGGAGGGAAACACATTTCTAAAAATAATAATAACTTATTTCTAATTGCTGATTTCTTTTCTTTGCCATGATGACAGAACATAATATTTTACTAGATATTTTTCTTAAAGGGACATTTAAAGGCTTAACTAGGTTGGTTAGGCAGGTTAGGTTAAATAGGCAAGTCATTGTATAACTATAGTTTGTTCTGTAGATAATCCAAAAAAATATTGCTTAAGAGGGCCAACAATTTTGACCTTAAAATGGTTTAAAAAATGAAAAACTGCTTTTATTCTACCCGAAAAAGAAACTAGTAAGACTTTCTTCAGGAGAAAAATATATTATCAGGCATACTGCGAAAATTTCCTTGCTCTGTTAAACATTGTTTGGGAAATTTTTGAAAAAGAAAATTGACAGGAGGGAAAATATTTCTGCCCACTGTATATATATTTTATATAGACTCCTCAATAAATATCTATACATGCATATAGCTTTTTAACTGTACTTTCATCTATCAATCTATCACATAACCTGCGGTGTACCGCAGGGATCAGTCTTAGGTCCAAAAACTTTTAGGAAATTGTATTTATAACAGGTTATTATTTATAAGTGTTTATTTATGAATTAGCTAATATAATATTGAATATTATATAATGTTTTGTAAATTTATATATTTTTATTATAATATTTATAATCATAAAAAAGCTGATTTAAAATATATATATTTTACTATGTAATTATAATTGAATGTTTTTTTTGTTAAAATGAATTGCATTATTTATAAAATAAAATTATTTATATTATTATATTTATGTCATTATTTTATTATACACTAATTAATTATTTAATTTGGGCGTCATTGTGGCGCAGTGGGTAGCACGATTGCCTCACAGCATCCGCTGAGTCAAACGTGCTGAATAAATTTGCGGTTCATTCTGCTGTGGTGATCCTTGATTAATAAAGCGACTAAGCCGAAAAGAAAATGGAAAAATGAATGAATGAATTAAATAAAGAATTGGCTTTGTTTAAAATATCAATCTGACATTTCATCTTCGCCAAATATTTTAAGATACTAATCTTAATCTAAAATATTCTGACGTTTTCTTCTGCTTTCAGGACTTCGAGGAGCAGCTAGACATGAAGGACAGATTAATAAAGCGACTTCAAGACCAAATCAAAGCTCTTCAAACACACGCTGCAGGTAAAACTCTCTCCAGTCACCTAATATTACATTCAGCCAATCAGATCTGATGTTTGATTTCCTCATCAGCCAATCAGAAAGCAGCTCCAGCCGTACCCAAAGAGTACCTGGGCATGCTGGAGTACAAGAAGGAGGATGAAGGCAGGCTGATCCGGATACTCATCCTGGGTAAATAAATGACTGTCAATTTCTTTTTCTGTTTCAAATATTTCCCAAATAATGATTAACAGAGCAAAGAATTTTTCGCAGCATTTCCTATATTATCTTTTCTTCTGGAGAAAGTCTTATTTGTTTCATTTTGGCTAGAATAAAAGCAGTTTTTATATAAAAAAACCTTTTAGGGTCTTAATTATTAACTATTATTAATATTTTTTTGTATATATTACTGTACTGTATATATTAAAGTGGAAGGATCATAATTGATGATTGTTTTGTGCTGTTCAGAGCTGAAGCCTCGCGGTGTGGGTGTGAATATGATCCCTGGTTTGGCTGCTCATCTGCTCTTCATGTGTGTGAGACACGCAGATTATCTGAATGACGGAAACAAACTCAAGTGCCTCATGAACAACATTATAACAGCCGTCAAAGAGGTCATCACGGTGAGACATGCTTCATGTACAGAAGGCTCTTTCAAGTACTCGGAGGTATTCAGGAAGACTTTTATTTTGGATTAAACGTCTTTTTGTTCGCTAATTGATGTTTACTGGCGTGAGGGCGGGATTCACCTGTCAATCATGCTAGATGCTCCAATAGAAAATATTTTATTATTCATTCATTCATTTTCTTGTCGGCTTAGTCCCTTTATTAATCCGGGGTTGCCACAGCGGAATGAACTGCCAACTTATCCAGCAAGTTTTTACGCCGCGGATGCCCTTCCAGCTGCAACCCATCTCTGGGAAAATTATTATTTGTTGTTGTTGTTGTTATTGTATATGTCAGCTGTAGATTGTTATAATGATTTGCTTTTGATGTTTTTAATTTAAGTGAATTTTCCCTTTTTTACAGCAAAAATAAAATAAAGCAGAAAATGAATAATTAAATTATTATTATCATTATTAAAATGAATTATTGTTCTACCTTTGAAGTAAAACACATGAGAATTGCTGGGAGGAAAATTAAAATTATGACTTAATAATCGTTTTTACACCTTATTAAGATAATATGTTCGATTGTAATATAACATAGACATTGTATTACATTTTTACAATCATCTACATATGAATACTTATAGAAATATTATAAAATAACATTATAAATAAATGCAATATGATATAAGTTAAATAATAATACAAATCAAGTTTATAATTTAAAGTTTTTATATATATTTTTTTACTTGAGTAATGCATTTGTTTATAATGCATGTATTTAAATTTTAAATATTTTTTTTATTTAAGATTATTATATTTCATCATACATTGTTTGTTGAAATATATTATGTAATAATTACATTACTTGGTTATACATTTAAATACATTTAAAGCTAGGCGACGGAGTGGCGCAGTGGGTAGCACGTTCGCCTCACAGCAAGAAGGTCGCTAGGTCGCTGGTTTGATCCTCGGCTCAGTTGGCGTTTCTGTGTGGAGTTTGCATGTTCGCATTTCCGCCACAGTCCAAAGAGATGTGGTACAAGTGAATTGGGTAGGCTAAATTATCCGTTGTGTGTGTGTGTGTGTGTGTGTGTTTCCCAGAGATGGGTTGCGGCTGGAAGGGCATCCGCTGCATAAAAACTTGCTGGATAAGTTGGCGGTTCATTCCTCTGTGGCAAACTCCGGATTAATAAAGGGAATAAGCCGACAAGAAAATGAACGAACATTTAAAGCACAGATGCTCTAAATTGTTCTTGATGATGATGATGATGATGATGACTGTGATTTCAGGAGCACCAGGAGAATTTTGAACTTCTGTCCTTCTGGCTCTCAAACACGTATCACTTCCTGAACTGCCTCAAACAGTACAGCGGGGAAGAGGTGAGGTCTCTCTCATTACAGTGACCATAAAAAAACACATATCATTACAATTGTAGTGGTCTTCAAAATCCACTCGTCTTCCCATGCTAGAAATGTGCTAATTCAAATCAATTTCAATTCACCTTTCAAGAGTTCACACTTAGATATTGCTGGTCAACTGTAAGCAGGTTTGGCATGCTGTCCCGGGAGAGAACACAGAGCTCGGAGATAGTTGAGCCCAGGGCTCCCGCCAGGTCCATAGAGCATGTGAGGGGAGTACGAGATCAGGTGGTTCTCGAGAGCTCCCCTTTTTTGTAAAGGAGAAAGGGGGTGGATGAGGGGGTTTCTTCGGAAAACGAAGATAAGGGAGTAAACTACCTTGGCTACTTATAGTAAGTTAGGATAGATCTGATTGGCTAACTAATGAGTGTAGATAGGTGGCCAGCTGCAGTCAATTATATCACATGCTCCTCTCGAAATTAGTTTAAAAACTTCACTTATTTGTATAGCGCTTATACAATGTAGATTGTCTCAAAGCAGCTTCACATAAGAGGTCATGTTAAATTGGAGCAGTGTAGTCCAGTTTTCAGAGTTTAAGTTCAGTTCAGTTCAGTCAGTTCATTGTGGTTTAAAAATCACTACTGAGAGTCCAAACACTGAAGAGCAAATCCATCGATGCGTAGCTCTACCGATCCCAAACCATGCAAGCTAGAGGCGACAGCAGAGAGGGAAAAAAACTTTACCGATTGGCGAAAGTGAAGAAAAAACAAACTTGAGAGAAACCAGACTCAGTTGGGCACGACTATTTTAATTTCTCCGCTGGCCAAACGTCTTGTGCAGAGCTGCAGAAATGCTCCATCAGACATACAAGCAACATTCTAGCAAGGTATTACAAATTAAAGAAGCATGTCAATTAACGCTTTATTAACTGACTAAGCTAAGCATGTGTTAAGCATAATAGCCATGTAGAAACAAGGGAGAAGTGCACTAGCAACAGGCTAAGATACGGTATGGTAGCGTAGTTTTAATTTAAGGTAATGCATGTTAAAAAGTATCAAACATGTTTGCTATATGCTTTAACATGCTATAAACTTGAAAAGAACATGCTAAGCATGAAAATAAGTACATATTTCATGTTAGCGATATGGTAATTGTGTTAGAAATGGTATTAAACATAAATGATCCGATCAAATCCACATGGATAAAATTAAGCCCCGCCCTTCATTCAAGTAGCAAGAATACTGACAGTACTTGTCATTTATAATGCTTGAAACCAACAGAAATGATTCCTTGTTTCAACAGGAGTTCATGAAGCACAACACTCCCCGGCAGAACAAAAACTGCCTGAAGAACTTTGACCTTTCGGAGCACCGTCAGATACTCAGCGACCTCGCCATCAACATCTACCATCAGTTCATCAGCGTCATGGAGGATGCGCTGTTTCCTATGATCAGTGAGAAAACACATATGATTATGTGCTTATGATTGCTCACAAACTGTCCAAACACGTTTATAGGGCATTCATTGAAAGTGAAAGTGAAAGTCGTGACGTGGCCAAGAACAGCAACCCATACTCGGAATTTGTGCTCTGCAATTAACCTGTCCAAGTGCACACACACAGCCAGTGGTGGAAAGAGTACTGAAAAATCATATTCAAGTAAAAGTACCATGACTTGCCTAAAAATGTAGTGTGAGTAGAGTAAAAGTATCTGTTGTAAATATTACTCAAAGTACGAGTAAAAAGTAGACTTTTCTAAAGTACTCAAGAGTAGTGAGTATTACGCTGTGAAAAGATGATGCGTTTACATGTAATTTGTGCATGTGTGTGTAAACGTAACATTCTGTAGTGCATCGAGTTATCGTCCAGCAGGCACACCACATCATAAGACATTAACATTAGGTTAGATTGTCTAGCCAGCGTCTAAGGACAACGTTATTTGTTCAATAACAACATCAAATGACGTTGATATTTGGTTGACTTTAGGTTGTGTTGGAAAGTGACCAAAATCCAATATCGAGCAAACATCCAACGTCCTTTTGGCATCATATGCTGACACTTCCATGATTTTCATGGAAAAACAAAATGCAACATCCCCATGACACTGGGGTACAACTTTATTCTGACATCATGTTGACATCTTGTGCTTGCTTGATGTTTAAGGCCATTTCGATCATCATACTGTAAACATCTGTCATTTTCTCATCAGCGACATGCATCTTAACAGTCTCTGGGTCAAAGCATGTAAAGATTTTGGACATCTTGTGCACTTTGTAATGCTTCCAAACTGTTTGCTGCAATTATAAAGCCTGCATGTTTTGAGGTAGGGTTGTGTATCATTTGGGGTTATTTCAATACTGGTGCTAAATCGATACTTTTAAAATGGTACCGGTGCCAGAACGGTGCCTGAACTGATACTATTTAGCCACAAAATTATTTGACCAAAAAAAAAAAATATATATATATATATATATATATATATATATTTATATTTTAATCATTATAACTAAACGATATAATTATATATTTATAATAACTTAAAAGTAAACATCAAATCAAATATTATATATTTGAATTGCATTAATATATTTCTTTTGATCAACCCTAATTTGAGGTAGCTCATTATGAGGCGATATACCTTTTATGTGAGATTTGATTGGACAGGAATCACAGGACTGATATTTCTAATCCCCATAGACAAGAAAAAAGAAAGTAGTGACTGAAGGTTGATGAAAAGTAGTGGAGTAAAAGTACTGATTACTGCACTAAACATGTACTCAAAGGAAATTAAAAGTACACATTTTTAAAACTACTTACTAAATTACAATTCCTGAGAAAAACTACTCGATTACAGTAAATTGAGTATTTGTAATTAGTTACTTTACACCACTGCACACAGAAGTGAACACACAAACAGTAAACACATACCCGGAGCATTGAAATACTCATTGGAAAAACAATGTGGGGGTTGTTACAGGGTTATTTGAGGTTGTTACAAGAACTTTTATGTTGTAATCAATGTCACTGAAGTTGTCGTATATGGTTCTTCACCCAATGAAGGGTTAAAAAAAGCATAGGCCTTCATTAATTCATTTTCCTTCGGCTTAGTCCTTTTGTTCATTAGTGGTCGCCACAGCGGAATGAACAGCCAACTTATCCAGCATATGTTTTACGCATACCCATCCAGCTGCAAGCCAGTACTGGGAAACACCCATACACACTCATTCACACACACTCATACACAATGGCCAATTTAGCTCATTTAATTCACCTATACCGCATGCCTTTGGACTGTGGGGCAAACCGGAGGAAACCCACACCAACACGGGGAGAACATGCAAACTCCACACAGAAATGCCAACTGACCCGGCTGGGGCTCGGACCAGCAAACTTCTTGCTGTGTGGTGACAGTGCTAACCACTGAGTGTCGTCCCCTCACTTACTAATAATGCTTAATAATGAATCAATGTAATAATAATAAGAAGAATAGTCCTTATTCTTTAAATTATATATATTTTAGGTATCTCTCTAGGGTCAAAATGTGCATGAATGCATGTCTCTCAGTTTGCTCAAAACTCTGCTCTGATGCTTAAAAATATTGCAAAAGAGATTAAAAACTAAATCCGGATGAGTCAAGTGGTTTAATCCAAGCAAACAAAAGCTCAGTCATACCTGATTAAATGAAATCTGTTCATCTTGTACAGCGTTCGTGTCCCTTTGTCTAGCAGACTTGGATTAATCCTCCTGATTCATATGGATTCATAATTATATTTTAATCTCTTTTTTTAATGTTTTAAAGCAGTAGAGTTTTAAGTGATATAATAGTTTTAATGACTCATTTCTAACAACTGATTTATCTTTGCCATGATGACAGCACATAATATTCGACTAGATATTTTTCAAGATACTAGTATTCAGCTCAAAGTGACATTCAAAGGCTGAACTAGGCGAAAGTGAAGTCGTTTTTCTCTTTTAATGACCTTGAGAAGGTGATCCATGCTTTTATGTTGGGAAGACTTGGCTCTTGCAGCTCTTTGCATGTGGGTATTAGTCAAAATACCAAATCAAAATCAAATCAAATCACTTTTCCTGTCACATCAGCAGCAGCACGTGTGCTATGATGAGTAAAATCTTTCGTGCCGGCTCCAGACAGTACAAAATACAAATAGTACAAATACAGCGACAGCGCAAAATACAAACAGTGCAAATAAAATGACAGTGCAAAATACAACAGCATACTCCTAAAAAAAATAAATAAATAAATAAAAAATTTAAAAAATATATATATATATATGTGTGTGTGTGTGTGTGTGTGTGTGTGTTTATATGTATATATACGTGTGTGTGTGTGTCTTTACATATATATATATATATATATATATATATATATATATATATATATATATATATATATATATATATATATATATATGTGTGTGTTTGTGTGTGTGTGTGTGTGTGTGTGTGTGTGTGTGTGTGTGTGTGTATATATGTTACATATGTTGCACACCTGCAAGTATGAGCACATATTCCCAGTTTTTTCCTCTCTGGGCTGGCTGCCTGTTAGGTCAGGAATTGATTCTTAAATGATTAATTATTGTTTTTAAATCCTTAAATGATCTGGCACCACCTTACCAGTGGTGTAAAGTAACTAATTAAAAATACTCAAGTTACTGTAATTGAGTAGTTTTTCTCAGGAATTGTAATTTACTAAGTAGTTTTAAATATGTTTACTTTTACTTTCCCTTGAGTACATTTTTTAGTGCAGTATTATTACTTTTAATCCACTACTTTCCCTCAACCTGCAGTCACTACTCTATTGTCCTGTGATTCCTGTCCAATCAAATCGCTCATCGAAGGTAAGACATGGGCGATTTATCATTGCAGCACACTGTTTAATACATTAAAATGTCCAAAATCTTTACACACATTGACCCAGAGACTGTTTAGATGCATGTCACTGATGAGAAGATGACGGATATTTACTGTATGATGACCGAAATGGCCTTAAACACCCAACAGGGACAAGACGTCAACATGACGTCAGATTGACATTGTACCCAAATGTCGTGGGGATGTTGCATTCTGTTCGGAATTGAAAATCGGGTTGACATCAGAAACCAACGTTAGGCCAATTTTAATGCCCAACCTAAAATCAACCATAAAACAACGTCTAATGATGTCACAGCTTGATGTTGTGTGGACATTACCACTATGACATCTATCACATGTTGGATTTTGGTTGTCATACCTGATGAATAAATGTCAATATTTGACGTCAATTTGAAGTTGGTTTAAGATCCTAGCTTGACGTTGGATTTTGGTCACTTTCTAATTATTGGACATCAAAATACGGTGTCTTTAGACGCTGGCTAGACATTGAATTTTGGTCAGCTGACATCACAACCTAAATCTAACCTAATATTATTGTCTTATGATGTGGTGTGCCTGCTGGACAATAACTCGATGCACTACAGAATGTTACGTTTACACACACATCCACAAATTACATGTAAATGCATCAACTTTTAACAGCGTAATACTCACTACTCTTGAGTACTTTAGAAAAGTCTACTTTTTACTCGTACTTTTGAGTAATATTTACAACAGATACTTTTACTCTACTCACACTACATTTTTAAGCAAGTAATGGTACTTTTACTTGAGTATGATTTTTCAGTACTCTTTCCACCACTGCACCTTACTTGTCAGACCTCCTACATGTATATAATCCTGGTTAGGTCACTGATCGGTTTATTCTTTCTGCACTAAGGCCCGGGTGTAAACGAAGTGGCGATCGTGCTTTTGCTGTTGTCACCTCAAACCCCTGGAACAAGCTTCCACCCCACATTAGACACGCTTAAACTGTGTTTTTTTTTTTTTAAAAAAAGAGCTTCTCAAACTGCATCTTTGTTCTTTAGCATTTGAGCCTTTTTAATGTTGAGGGCTTAGCCTTATGTTTTAATTGTTATGAATGTGATGTAGGAAATATTTTAATTAGTATTGATGGTGTTCAGCACTTTGGGCAACGTTGTGTTGTAAAAAATGTGCTATATAAACTAAACTAAACTAAGTTAAAGTAATTAGGCAAGTCATTGTATAACAGCAGTTTGTTCTGTAGACGATCAAAAATAAATATTGCTTAAGCGGGCTAATAATATTGACCTAAAATGCTTTTAAAAAAGTAAAAACTGATTTTATTCTAGCCTAAATAAAACAAATAAGGCTTTCTCCAGAAGAAAAAATATTATCAGACATACTGTGAAAATTTCCTTGCTCTGTTAAACATCATTTGGGAAATATTTAAAAATGCATTCAAAGATAAAACTAATTTTCCCTTCAACTGTAAACGATGACAGAATATTCATCTCAAGGTGAACAAAGCCTTTAGGCGATCTTCTCTTGTCTCTCTCTTTAGTCCCAGGGATGCTGGAGCATGAAAGTCTCCAGGGAATCTCCAGCATGAAGCCCACCGGTCTCCGCAAGCGCTCCAGCAGTGTGTTTGAGGATGGCGGAGACTCCAGCACGTCTGAGGCCTTCAGCGTCAGCTCCATCCTGCAGAAGCTCAGCACCTTTAACTCCAGCATGTGTCAGCAGGGCATGGAGCCGCAGCTGCAGGGGCAGATCGTCAGACAGCTCTTCTACCTCATTGGCTCCTCATCCGTCAACTGCATCCTGCTCCGCAAGGACCTGTGCTCCTGCCGCAAGGGCATGCAGATCAGGTGCGTACATGTGTGTTCAAAGGTCACAGTAAAGACTAACCTAATGGTTAGAAAGTTGGACTTGTGATCGAAAGGTTGCAGGTTTGAGTCCCGGCCTTTGGGGCAGACTAATGGTTGGAGAGTTGGACTTGTGATTGAAAGGTTGCTGGTTCGAGTCCCGGCATTTGGGGCCACCATGGCCTAACTGTTAGAGAATTAGACTTGTGATCGAAAGGTTGCAGGTTGGAGAATTTGACTTGTGATCAAAGGTTGCGGGTTTGAGTCACAGCATTTGGGGCAGCCTAATGGTTTGAGAGTTATACTTGTGATCAAAAGGTTGCAGGTTCAAGTTCTGGCATTTGGGCCAGATTCGGCCTAATGGTTAAAGAGTTGGACCTTTGATTGAAAGGTTGCAGGTTCGAGTTCCGCTTTTGGGGCAGCTGTGACCTAATGGTTGGAGAGTTGGACTTGTGATCGAAAGATTACAGGTTCGAGTCCTGGTATTTGGGGAAGCCATGGCCTAATTGTTAGAAAGGTTTCAGGTTCAATTCATGGCATTTGGGGCAGACTAATAGTTAGAGAGTTAGGCCTGTGATTAAAAGGTTGCAGGTTCGAGTCCCGGCATTTGGGGACACCATGGCCTAATTGTTAGAGAGTTGAACTTGTGATCAAAAGCTTGCAGGTTTGAATCTTGGCATTTGGGGCAGACTAATGGTTAAAGAGTTGAACCTGTGATTGAAAGGTTGCAGATTCGAGTTCCACATTTGGGGCAGCTGTGGCCTAATGGTTAAAGAGTTGGACTTGTGATAGAAAGATTACAGGTTCAAGTCCTGGTATTTGGTATTTGGGGCAGCCATGGCCTAATTGTTAGAGAGCTGGCCTAAATGTTAGAGAGTTGAACTTGTGATCAAAAAGTTGCAGGTTTGAGTCTTGGCATTTGAGGCAGACTAATGGTTAGAGAGTTGGGCTTGAAATTGAAAGGTTTGAGGCTAGAGTCCCGGCATTTGGGGCCACCATGGCGTAATTGTTAGAGAGTTGAACTTGTAATCAAAAGCTTGCAGGTTCAAGTTCTGGCATTTGGGCCAGATGTGGCCTAAAGGCTGATTTATACTTCTGCGTCAAACACCGGCGTAGGCTACGGCGCTGACGCATAGCCCTTCGCCGTGGCCATCGCCGTCACTGACGTGCACCTCTCAAAAATTGTCACTACACGTTGCAACAACGCGTAGCGCAAGCTCTGTGATTGGTCGGCTTGCTAGCGCCGACGAGTCTGGGCAGGACCGAGAGCCGCGCGAATGGCGCGAGCAATTGTTTACAAGTGTGGAGTACCGTGAAGGAGCTTCGGATGGAAAGTTTTGTTCTGTGTTTACCTCATGGTTAAAGTTGTTGCACGTCTGCCGGTTCCTGCCTCAAAATGAGCGAGTTTGAGTCACTTGTACATCCAGGAAGTGTTCAGAATAGCAAAACAGAAGCGAAGAAACTCGACACAGAGGAACATTTACACCTCACTGCCCACTAGCGTTTCGGAAGTGTTAATGCAGACCAACGGAGACAGCGCGCAGAAGTATAAATGCACAGCTGCGCGCGTTGCCTGCGGCGTGAGTTGCGTCGGTCACTTGACGCAGAAGTATAAACCAGGCTTAATGGTTAAAGAGTTGAACCCGTGATTGAAAGGTTGCAGGTTTGAGTTCCGCATTTGGGGCAGCTGTGGCCTAATGGTTAAAGAGTTGGACTTGTGATAGAAAGATTACAGGTTCAAGTCCTGGTATTTGGGGCAGCCATGGCCTAATTGTTAGAGAGCTGGCCTAATTGAGAGTTGAACTTGTGATCAAAAAGTTGCAGGTTCGAGTCCTGGCATTTGGACCAGATATGGCCTGATGGTTAAGGAGTTGGACTTGTTATTGAAAGTTTGCTGGTTTGAGTCCCTGCATTTGGGGCCACCATTGCCTAATTGTTAGAGAGTTGGACCTGTGATCAAAAGGTTGCAGGTTTGAGTCTTGGCATTTGGGGCAGACTAATGGTGAGAGAGTTGGGCTTAAGATTGAAAGGTTGCAGGCTAGAGTCTCGGCATTTGGGGCCACCATGGCCTAATTGTTAAAGAGTTGAACTTGTGATCCAAAGCTTGCAGGTTTGAGTTCCGCATTTGGCGCAGCAGTGGCCTAATGGTTGAAGAGTTGGACTTGTGATCGAAAGATTACAGGTTCGAGTCCTGGTATTTGGGGCAGCCATGGCCTAATTGTTCGAGACCTGGCCTAATTTTTAGAGAGTTGAACTTGTGATCAAAAGGTTGCAGGTTCGAGTCCTGGCATTTGGACCAGATATGGCCTGATGGTTAAGGAGTTGGACTTGTTATTGAAAGTTTGCTGTTTTGAGTCCCTGCATTTGGGGTCACTGTTGCCTAATTGTTAGAGAGTTGGATTTGTGATCAAAAGTTTGCAGGTTAGAGAGTTGAAATTGTGATCAAAAGGTTGCAGGCTGGAGTGCCAGTATTTGGGACAGACGTGGCCTACTGGTTAGAAAGTTGAACTTGTGATCGAAAGGTTGCAGTATTGGGTCCAAGCATTTGGGGCAGCAGTGGTCAAATGGTTAGAGGGTTGGACTTGCAAAAGATTCCAAGTTAGAGTCCTGGCAACTGCATCCTGCTCTGCAAGGACCTGTGCTCCTGCCACAAGGGGATGCAGATCAGGTGCTTACATGTGCATTCAAAAGTCACAGTAAAGACATTTGGGGTAGCCATCGCTCAATGGTTAGAGAGTTGGACTTGTTAAGGTTGCAGGTTTGAGTGCCGAACAAACACAGAAAATGCCATTTTGGCCGATCATTTTCAGCACAAAAATTCTGTGCATCTCTATTTAAAGGGATATAAAATGCAGGGTTCAGACGGTATTCTTAGTTTAATAGTAAGAATATCCAAAGTTGAATAAAGCGTCTGTGATTTACAGGTGTAACATTAGTTATCTGGAGGAATGGCTGCGAGAGAAGGATTTGCTGAGCAGCAACGCTATGGAGACTTTGGGGCCGCTGTCTCAGATAGCCTGGCTTCTTCAAGTCAACAAGACCACAGATGAAGACGCAGCCGAGATCAAGCAGAGATGCTCCGAGCTCTCAGCCGTACAGGTGCAACCGGTGCTGTTTAAACACTGATACTACTATATAAGCTCTGTCTTAAGTCATATACTATTCAGTACATACTACTCATACTTGTATTTCCTGACTGTTAAAAAAGTATTCCTGCATCCCAATTTGCATACTTAGTGTTGTCACGATACTGGGATTCGGTACCAGTCGATACTGAAATTTTACAAACGTCCATTTCCCACTAACATTTGAGCATTTATAAGTGCGCTCTTAAACAGCGCTGATTTGCCATTGTGTTCACATGCTCAACAGAAAAGACTGTGATTGGCCATGAAGGTCATCAGTTCACCAAATTCACCGACACATCATCCACATTTCGTTCACATTTAATTACCAACCACATTGGAGGTTCAGCAGCAGGTTAATCTGCCATTTACGAGCCTTTTATACATAGAAATTTCGTCAGGTGTTTGGATGATTCTGCATTCAGAAGTTAATGTCCAAACACGTCTTCATAAAAGTTCATATTGTTCTTGCAGATGAAATATAACACGTAAAACATGATTTAGATATTGTCCAGAGGGCTACATAATAATAGTCATTCAAACAACCTACCCAAAGTTGTCAAAGAAAGTCAATTCCTTTCTTTTAATCTATTTTAAAATGTGTTCATTTATTCATTTATTTTATTTTGTAGATCGTGAAAATCCTGAACTCCTACACGCCCATTGATGATTTTGAAAAGCGAGTCGCCCCGTCATTTGTACGGAAGGTGCAGGTAAGGTCCTGGTACACTTTTACACTTTCAACTTTACTGTGTAATGTTGCAGTTTGAGCTTGAAAAAGATATAAAACACAAATTCACTTCAGCAGCAGTTAAATGAACACAAACACCTCAGTTGAAGCCCTGAATCTTAGCAGATGCTTTTAGCCAAAGCGTCTTACAATTGAGGAGGCATTCAGCGATTCAACAGTAAGAGGCAATACACACAACAAATGCTAATACAAAGCAACACTGCACTTGGATACACTATAAAAAGCAACTGTTAGTGCTCAGAGAATTAAGTGCTAGCATGAGGTGGGGGATTGTCTTTTTATAAAGAGAAGAGTGTTTCTACAGGTGGTTTGTCAAGCCCACTCACCTGTGTTAAGCTCAATTCATAAATGCACTATTTATTATTATTTATTTCAGAGATGTGTTATTATATGTTCTTCTCTGAACATATACATCACAATACACCAAGTATAAAAATAAGTAATATAAGAGTGTAAAAATAATACAATGGAACATGGATACACTTGATTTCTCACCAATGCTTTGATTTCACAGATATAACCTATATCTTTTGTGTGTGTGTGTGTGTGTGTGTGTGTGTGTGTGTGTGTGTGTGTGTGTGTGTGTGTGTGTGTGTGTGTGTTTGTGTGTGTGTGTGTGCGCGCTTTTGATATAATCATTGTATTTGACTGTCTTTGTGTGCTTTCTTTCTGTCTTTTCTTGTGCTTCATGTCTGTGCATTCATAAAATCATGGCACATGCTTGTTATTGCTGGAGCATATGAGGCACAAGCTGTAAAGGCCACGCCTTCTGTTCTGGAAAGGGGGCGGAGACAGAAGCTCATTTGCATTTAAGGAGACTCAAAATATAACGGTAACACTTTACAACAAGGTTCATTAGTTAATGCATTTACTACATGAACTAATCATGAACAACACTTGTATTGCATTTACTACAGTACATTTACTAATGCATTACTAACATCCAAACTCATGCTTGTTAACATTAGTTAATGCACCGCTAGTTAACATGAATTCACAATGAACAACTGTATTTTCATTAACTAACATGAACAAATACTGTAGTAAATTTATTGTTCATTATTTGTTCATGTTAGTAAATGCAATAAGTAGCATTAACTAATGAACCTTATTGTAAAGTGTGACCAGTATAACAGTGTTACATTTTCATATAATAATTTATTCCTGAAGTATTTCAAACTGGAGCTTCAAAGACTTTCAGAAACTTGACACGTTTCTTGTGGAAAGAGACGTAAGGATGCTCATTCAAAGAAACAGAAGCAGGGTGCTTTCACCCCTGTGAATCTATTCATTTGTTCCAAAACAAGGATTAAAATTGTTACAGTGTTGCTCTTTGTTCTTGGTGCGGTTCACTTTCACACGGCAAAGTTTCTAAACGGACCAAAAGAGCTAAAACAAGTCACCTGTGAGTAAACTCTACTCAAATTGGTCAGAGTTTCAGGGTTTATTTTGCAGAGTCCTTCTCAGCTGTCATGCGTCCTTATTTGAACTTATAATGATGAGTGATAAGAATTTAAATGGTGAGACCGACAGACATCATCACCAAGTATAAATCAGAGGTAAGACTTTCTCATACAAAGCAGTTGGCTTATGCATTATAGGCTTTTACATGAAATACAGACATTTACCGGTAGGAATGATATCCTGTCCTACTCATAATTCTCTCTTCATATAGCTGTATGCCTATGACATATCCATAATACACTGTGATATAGCCGGGCTCGGATCGTATCGCTTTCTCACTACAATGGATCCGCTCCAGAGTTCGTTTTAATCAAGCCGAGACCACCTCATTCAAGCGATCTCGGAGCAATTGATGTGACACGGATCCAAGAGTGATTGCTGGATTCACATATGCCAAACGAACCGCGCTAGCTGGGGAAACAAGACAGGTTCCGAAACAAAAGTCAAGGTGTGAAAGCACCTTGAAACTCCATACAGTACAATTGCTGACCCATTTTTCTGTTTTTCAAAGAAGCCTCTAAATTAAACATGAAACACATTGAGATTGTGCGACAACAATGTGGCCACTGAATTATTTATTCTTGCGTATTTGAAAAGCTGTAAGGTGTGTTCAGGCTTTTAGTTTACTATTGGAAATATATATATATATATATTTGTGTACTGTATTTTAATGTCCAGTTTAATCTTATGTCAAAGCTGCTTCGGTTTTCTTCATAAATCATACAGTATTTAGATTTAATGCTCAAAAAAACTTATTATTATTATTTTTTATTATCAGTGTTAAAACAGTAAATGGTTTTGTTTAAAGATTTTTTAGGATTTTTTGACAAATAGGTTGACAAATGTCTTGACATAATATATGTGTGTATTATGTATATTTATAATGTGTATATATAAATACATGCATGCATATGTTTGAGAAAATGCTTATCTGAATGTTTAATATTGATATAAAATAAATGCAGTTGAATTCAGAATTTTTGAATTTGTTTATTTTTTAAATATTTCCCAAATTATGTTTAACAGAGCAAGGAAATTTTCACAATATGTCTGATAATATTTTTTCTTCTGGAGAAAGTATTACTTGTTTTATTTCAGCTAGAATAAAAGCAGTATTTAATTTTTTAAACACCATTTTAAGGACAAAATTATTAGCCCCTTCAAGCTATGTTTTTTGAAAATCTACAGAACAAACGTATATATTAACGTTATACAATATCTTGCCTAATTACCCCAAGCTGCCTAGTTAACCTAATTAACCTAGTTAAGCCTTTAAATGTCACTTTAAGCTGTATAGAAGTGTGTTGAAAAATATCTAGTCAAATATTATTTACTGTCATCATGGCAAAAACAAAATAAATCAGTTATTAGAAATGAGTTATTAAAACTATTATGATTTGAAATGTGTTGAAAAAAATCTGCTCTCCGTTAAACAGAAATTAAGAAAAAAAAATAAACAAGGGGCTAATAATTTAGGGGGGCTAATAATTCTGACTTCAACTGTATATACACTACCTGACAAAAGTCTTGCCACCTATCCTTTAGGAACAACAAATCATAACTTGACTTCTAGTTGATCAGTTGGTATCAGAAGTGGCTTATATAAAAGGCAAAGGCCTCTAGATTACGCTTATTGTACCAAAACAAAATATAGTCATGTCTTGATTTATAATTCTTTAAGTAGGACAGTACGGTCTCACTTTGCTTAGACAAAAGTCTTGTCACTGAACAGAAATAATGTCCAGTAAAGAATATAAAGTCATGCTGCAGTGGAAACAGAATGAATATTGTGTCTGACTCCATCATGAGCTTGGAGGACTGCATCCATACATCTCTGACATGACTCAAATCACTGATTAATAAAGTCATCTGGAATGGCAAAGAAAGCGTTCATGCAGGACTCCCAGAGTTCATCAAGATTCTTTGGATTCATCTTCAATGCCTCCTCCATCTTACTCCATGTTCATATCTGGTGACTGGGCTGGCCAATCCTGGAGCAGCTTGCCCTTCTTTGCTTTCAGGAGCTTTGATGTGGAGGCTGAAGTATGAGAAGGAGCACTATCCTGCTGGAGAATTTGCCCTCTCCTTTGGTTTGTAATGTAATGGGCAGCACAAATGTCTTAATACCTCAGGCTGTTGATGTTGCCATCCCTTCTGCAGATCTCTCGCACTCCCGCATACTGAATGTTACCCCAAACCATGATTTTTCCTTCACCAAACTTGACTGTTTTCTGTGAGAATCTTTGGTCCATGTGGGTTCCACTAGGCCTTCATCAGTATTTGTGATAATTGGAATGCAGTTTAACAGATAATTCAACTAAAAAATCCACCATATGCCACTTATCTGAATGATCAACTTGAAGTCAAGTTATTATTTTGGATGCGATTATTCGTGATTAATCTTTGCGCAGCACTACTTTAAAATAATAATTTAATAACTGGATTTTATAATAAACAAACATAAAATAATAGCTTAGTGTAAGGCTCGATCTTCAGACACGCTCACTTCTTTGTGGGATCAATCTGGCAACCTGCGTTTGGGGGCGTGTGAAAGAAAAACCCTCCGATATTTTGAATTAGGACTGCAATACTCAGTCCAACCACTAGATGTCAATCCTACTATTAAAAAACACTTCCAGAAAAAAATGGGTGGGCAATAATGCATTCAACTGTGGACTCGAGCTCATCACGCAGGCTTCTGATTGGCTGTTGTTGTGTTTCCATGGTGACAGGCGCTGCTGCAGGAGCGCGAGGGCTCGTCACAGCTGATGATGGACTCGCAGTATCGTTTCCAGGTCACGTTTCCCTTCTGCTCCTCAACACAGGCTCTGGAGCTTTTACAGATTCCCAGCAGCCTTCATCTGGACTTCCTCACCCGCATCTGACTGCTTCAATCTAGTACTATACTAGTAACTACTATTCGAGTAGGTGCTGCACTTGGATTTTGAATTTACTGCACGACCCTTAGAAAAGTGCGTTCTGAATAGTATGATTGGAGCTCGGCGTACTACATATGTCGATAGTCATTATCACATGACCTATGTGAGTCAATTGCGTCGCTTAACTCGCATTCATGAATTCTCTCCTGTTGCATGATGGGATAGCATAGCGTCCATCGGATGCACTCTTCAGAATCTCGTGGGAAGTAGTAGGTCATCCCAGTACTTCACGCATATTATTTTTCAAATGCTTTCGGACATGCTACTCGGCTCGCATACTGTTTTTAGTGTACTATAATACGGAAGTATGCGATTTCGTATAGTGTTTCTGCTGACCCAAACTCATCCTCTAAACACTGCACGTTCTCGTATAAACGCAAAAATGCTAACGATTGTATATTTTACATTTATTTATATGTATTTCAAGGTGAGACACTGCAGGATTTCAGTTTTTTTCTATGAATTTTCATAGTTTAAAAAAAAAAAATTCAGTCTAATGGAAAGTTTTTTTTATCCGAATATACTTTTAAAGTCCCAGAAAAATCTAATTGTTTTTTTTTTTTTTTTTTTTTTAGATTTTAGCATCAGTATGTTAGCCTTGATGATATCTGTTAGCTAGTGCGCTCCAAAACAGTGACAAAGTTTTTAGAAGATATTAACTCGTGGTGGGGCGAGGCAGTGGCTCAGTAGGTAGTGCTGACGCCTCACAGCAAGAAGGTCGCTGGTTCGAACCTCGGCTCAGTTGGCGTTTCTGTGTGGAGTTTGCATGTTCTCCCTGCCTTCACGTGGGTTTCCTCCGGGTGCTCCGGTTTGCCCCACAGTCCAAAGACATGCAATACAGGTGAATTGGGTAGGCTAAAATGGCCGTAGTGTGTGTTGCTGGATAAGTTGGCGGTTCGTTCCGCTGTGGCGACCCCAGACTTATAAAGAGACTAAGCCGACAAGAAAATGAATGAATGAATGAAACTAGTGGTGGGCCGTTATCAGCGTTAACGCGAGACTCTTATAAAAAAATATCGCCGTTAATCTATTCTCAAATTTGGCTTGGGAGCTGGGTCTGAAATGCCCTTCTGGATCTTTCACTTACTTTGAAGACACTCAAAGTAGACACTATGCTTACATGGACATCTGTAGTGTAGTTATTTGCCTTAATAGACAATAATATAATGTAAAACATGTAAGAGTGCCCTGTAATTTTAGGTGACTTTAACTGCAGTTCAGCAGTTTCACTTTCACTCATGCACATTTCATTCATGCCCCCGTGACAAACTGGAGTATTAGACGCAAATAAGGAGTGAGGACTGGTTAGAGTGTTATGGAATTTAATAACACACAGCAAATGGAAAGAAAACGGTCCTTTACTGACAGCCACATGTGTGGATCGTGCCATAAAATATGGTGAAAAGTCCTACATGACGGTAATAGTTTGATTGCTGTGCTTACTTCAAAAATGCCACTAATATATGCATACTCCATGTCTTAATTCAATTTCTGTTTAGTCCAGTTCTGACTTTCCTTACTAAAAGTGCAGTAAACTAAAGTATAACTGCAACAGCAGTATATAGAAGTATAACTGCAGTAAAATGAAGTGCAATTGCAAAATTCAATACAATGAAGTATAAACACAGTTCAAATACAGTAAATTAAACAGTTCAACAGCAGTTTAAGTTGCAGTAAACTAGAGTAAAAACAAGTGAACTTTACTGCACTTGTGCTGCTGTAGTCTAATATGTTGTAGTTGTACTGCAGTTGTACATCTACTGTACTTCAGTTGTATTGCAGTAGATGTACTGCAGTTTGTTGTATTGTAGTTCTTCATTTGTAGTGCAGTAATACTGCAGTATACTTAAATAACACAGTTTTTCGGGTCCAAAAAACTGCACTTTTCAGAAGATAACTAAAACTGCATTATTTTTTTTTTAAAAACTGCATTATTCTTTTAAAAAGAACTGCAGTGATTTTTTGTAAGGGTTTAGTCGGATTAAGGTAATTAAAAATCGCTGTTTGGAGCTTATATAGGCCTACAGTTTAAAATTCATGTTTAACTGAGTGAACAGTTAGTAAACACAAGCACATCTTATTGAACATCATTTATTTTCATCACCAATTCTCATAGTTGAACAGTTTCTCAAGCAGTTTGAAGTGCATTTTGGAAACAGGAGATGTGCCCCTGGTCTAATGCGCCACCTGGCTGGAGAAACCCGTTCTCAAACACTTACTTGAGTCATTATTTGGGTAGCACACATGTTCTGAATGCCTTTGGCAGAATTCAAATGAGCCATTTTAATCTAGATTAATCTAGATTAATTTTAAGATTGCAGTGAGATTAATCTAGATTCAAAAAATAACACACCTATAATATAAACATTTAAAGCTGCAGTTTGTCACTTACGACTAAATGGTTAGTTTTTTTTACCTCACCTCATGCTTCAGTTTCTCATCAAATATTCTGACCAATCAAATGCTTTCTAGTATCTGATATACCCCCCCTTCAAGACTTGAGCTTAACCACTCTCACTGGCAGAGATGTGAATAAAACAAAGCGCTATTGGCAGATTTTTTTAAAAAGGGGAGGAGCTACTCTATGCTCCGCCCTTTCTTTATGTTTTAGTTGAGATTATGTCACGTATTGAACAGAAATGCTCGTTTCAAAGCACTTCACGACACCTTTAAGTGTTTCTTTACAGCACTTTCATTCATTCATTTTCCTTTGGCTTAGTCCCTTTTATTCATGTGGGGTCGCCACAGCGGAATGAACCGCCAACTTATCCAGCATATGTTTTACACAGCGGATGCCCTTCCAGCTGCAACCCAGTACTGGTAAACACCCATACACACTCATTCACACTCATACACTACGGCCAATTTAGCTTTTTCAGTTTACCTGTAGCTCCCACGCCAACACGGGGAGAACATGCAAACTCCACACAGAAATGCTAACTGATTTAGTCGGGACTTGAACCAGCGACCTTCTTGCTATGAGGCAACAGTGTTAACCACTGAGCTACCGTGCCGTCTTAAAAATTAAAATGACAATTCCCTGGCAGTATTTTCTCAATTTTGAAGCCATAAAAATGACACTCACAACTAAAATCTCTTCAGTATAAACCTATAAATCATCATCCAGTGTTCGTAATGTATGCAAATCATGCCTCATTTGCATATTTAAGCATGCATATTTCGAAAACTTGTATTACAGATTGTTTAGTAATTCTTAATGTAATCGAGTGGAGGGAAAATATGTGGTAAATAGTGTTTTTGACCCTGTTCACCTGCAGTGTCTTGTTCTTATAATAGTGTTCTAAATCATCTTCTTGAGTAGTTTTTTATTGATTGAACCTTAAATAAACAGTGTAGCTTTCATTTCAGACATGCCTAAAGCAACCTCAGATGCCTTTTGTAGATCCTAAATGATCATTGTCACAAATTGCCGTGTTGAATTTTTTATAAATCAGAAATAAATCAATAAATACGACAGCCAAATGAGTCTTTCTCTCTCTTTGCTCTCCGCCACAGCTCTCATAATATGCTTGCGAATGTAATATTTATGATGGGCAGTCCTCTGAGGACTAGAGATGGAAACTAGCTATTAGTCAATCACAGAACATTTCACAAAAGTCCACATTATTTTGTTGTTACAATTAGGCACGCTTCTCTCATTCTTCACTTCTGTAATTAGAGTATTCATAATATTATAAGTTATTTTTTGAGTTTTAATTATAATATTTGGTAATTTTATCTGCTTTTGTTATTTGTTATCGTTTTTTTTATATTTCGATTAAGCTTTTGTTTTTTCAATGTATTTTTGTTTTATCATTGCATTAATGATCTTTTACATATTACATCTTTTACACATCTCTTACATATATTTTATTATTATTAAAATGAACACATTAAAACTGTGCTATCAAAGCTTTTGTGTTGTAACAATAGTGGATACATATATGATTTATAAAATAATATTCATAGAAAAAGAATTACAAAATGTCTTTTTGAACAAATATTTTAAAACTTTTAATATATTAGTTAATTTTTAAATGTTTTTTTATTTTCATTTTGAAATAGAAATAATGTACAAATGCAGACATTTTAAGAACAATAAAATTTTTATATATATAAATACATGATGATTTTTCAAACATTATTTATTTATTATAAATTTGACCATATAAAAGTATCTTTCACTTTCCATTTTTTTATTTATTAATATTTTAAAAATTTATTTATATTAACAAATTTTAAAATTAATGTAAATATATAAATTAGGATTATTATCCTTATTTTGAATTGTAAATATTATTTAATTCAATATCTGTTATTATTACTTTTATCTATTTTATAAATTTGTTTTGTTTAAATAAAGTAAACAATAATAATTACAATAATAACCATAATAAATCACTAATAATGAAACTTATTATTACTATTATTATTATTGCAAAGTGGTGGAGTTATTATTATTAATATTATTATTAATATTATTTTCTATTATTATTATTACATTATTTACAATTATGAAATGGGATAGCCCCTTGAGACAAACCATTTTATATCCGAGGGGTTCCCTAAGAGGTACATTATTACAATATTACATTAGTATTATTATATTATGCATTATTATTATAAAAATATTTCTTTCTTTATAATGTAGAGCTTGCCCATTGACTCCTAAAATGGAAGACTAAATTGAAAGCTCATTCATTTTCCAGTCGGGGATTTGAGCATCCCTCGCAGTCGCGGAAAACACAAATATTGATCCTCAGGAGGATTTACAGCGCTTCTGACTGACTGACTGATGCTGGAGAGCGGGAGCGCGCGCGTCCTCCGTGACGTCACACCAGCTGCATCATCACCACCATCATCATCATCATCCGCGCGCTCGCTTGTCTTCTTCTACTCCTCCGTCTCCTCTCCTTTTTTCTCCTCATCCAAACACAAATAATAAGATAAAAAACAGCGTAAATGGCGGCGCAGGAGGAGCCCGCGCAGCCCGGAGACTCTCTGGCGACGCTGAAGAGCGAGTCCGACACCCTGAAGAGCAAACTGGAGGAGGAGAGAGCCAAACTACACGATGTCGAGCGTAAGAAACCTGTGTGTGTGTCAGTGTGTGTTTGATGGAGATGACATTATACTGTATGTCAAAAGCAGAGCTGGCGGTGTGTTTACTATAAATCGGGAGATAACGTAATGGTTTGGATAAACCGATTTAGATCATTATTAAAGGCTCGTGGTTCAGATTGAAGATGATGATGAAGCTGATGATGGTGAGGAGGGAGCGTTTATTTTCCATTCAGCTTCACATTATGAGATTCGACATTCGTTTGGGAGTTTTTATTTATTTTTGGTAACGTCAGGCTGATATATTCCGTGTTAATGTTTTGATTTTGGGTTGTGGTTTAAATTTTAGCTTTAGTTATTTTGTAGCGCACTTTTATTCAAAGATAATTCACTTTATTTAGTTTTATTCCGTTTTACGGATGTTTCACGTAGTTGCCATGGCAACATTTCTCATTTCCATATTTTTTAAGCAAATATTTCTATAGATTTTTTTTAAATTCGACTTTACTACTTTTATATTTGCTTTAGTTTCGATGTTAACAACAATGCTAATAACCGCTTCATAAATAAAAAATTAATTTGTTTTCTTTTCGACTTATTCCCCTTGTTAATCAGGGGTCGCCACAGAGGAATGAACCGCCAACTTATCCAGCATATGTTTTACGCATCCAGCTGCAATACATCACTGGGAAACACCCATACATACTCATTCACACACATACACTACGGACAATTTAGCTTAACCAGTTCACCTATATTGCTTGTGTTTGGACTATGGAGGAAAACGAAGCACCCGGAGGAACCAACACGGGGAGAACATGCAAACTCCACACATAAATGACAACTGACTCAGCTGAGACTCGAACCAGCGACCTTCTTGCTGTGAGGTGACAGCACTACCCACTGTGCCCACTATTATTATTATTATTATTATTATTGTTCGTGGTTCAGATTCAAGATGATGATGAAGGTGGTGACGAGGGAGCGTTTATTTTCCGTTCAGCTTCACATAATGAGGTTCTGAGGAACACGACAGATTCAAGTAGCTTAAATTTTATATTTTGGCTGTTGTATACCACCGTTACCGTGTTAGTGTTATGATTTGGGTTTTATTTATTTATTTTCAGTTGTGATTTAAATTTTAGCTTAACTTTAGTTTTTTTATAATGCACACAAAAATGTCATTCCGTTTTTCATTTGTTTCAGGTTGTTGCTATGGCAACGTTTCTAATTTTCACATTTTTTTAAATGAAATATTTGTTTTATTTTTAATTTGACTTTTATATATTTATTTAATTTATGCTAATAACTGCTTGTGAGTAACAGTTCGCAGTCAAGAGCAGAGCTGGCAATGTGTTTACTGTAAATCAGACATAATGGTTTGGATAAACGGATCTACATTGTAACTGATTTAGAGTATTATTATTAAAGGCTCGTCGTTCGGATTGAAGATGATGATGAAGCTGATGATGGCGGGAAGGGGAGTGTTTTTTTTCTATTCAGCTTTACATAATGACATTCGACATTCGTTTGGGAGTAATTGTTGATTTATTTTTGGTAACGTCAGGCTGTTATATTCCGTGTTAATGTTTTGATTTTGGGTTATGGTTTAAATTTTGTAGCGCACTTTTATTCAAAGATAATCAACTTTATTTTGTTTTCTTCCGTTTTACGCATGTTTCACGTAGTTGCCATGGCAACATTTCTCATTTCCATATGTTTTGAATCAAATATTTCAATATTATTTTTAATTTGACTGTACAATTTAGATATTTGCTTTACTTTCGGTGTTAATAACAATGCTAATAATTGCTTCATAAATAAAAAATTCATTCATTCATTCATTCATTCATTCATTTTCTTTTCGGCTTAGTCCCTTTATTAATCAGGGGTCGCCACAGTGGAATGAACCGTCAACTTATCCAGCATATGTTTTCCCATCACTGGGAAACACCCATACACTCTCATTCACACTCATACACTATGGCCAATTTAGTTTATTCAATTCACCTATAGCGCATGTGTTTGGACTGAGGGGGAAACTGAAGCACCCGGAAGAAACCCACGCGAACATGCAAACTCCACACAGACATGCCAGCAAACCCAGCCGAAGCTCGAATCAGTGGCCTTTTTGCTTTGAGTAGACATCGCTACCCACCGCGTCGTCCAAATACAAAACACCTTATAGTGCACCGTGCAATCCCAGCGCACTAATGTTGAACTTTTCTTCGTTTTATTTATTAATTGCTGATCTTTTTTAAAAAGTTTGTTGTAACTAATGGCAAATAGACGTTATTATTTATTTGTTATAATATAGAATTATAGGGCATTATAGGGTGGTGAGGTGGTGAGGTGGGTAGTGTTGTCGCCACACCGCAAAAAGTTAGATGGTCCGAGCATCGGCTGGGTCAGTTGGCAGAAAATGAATGAAGAAATGAATATAACATCACACTGCGTTTCCATTTATTTGTAGTTTTTTTTATTTAAATATTTTATTTATGTTATGTTTTTTTAAATGTTTGTTTCACTATTGATGAATAAATATTTGTATTTATTTGTTATTCTATTATATAACACTATATTTCTATTTATTTTGTCCTTTTTTATTTAAAAAAAATCTATTTGTTTTTTTAAGGCATGTTCACTAATGTTGAATAAATGCATTACTGCTTATTTATTTTGCTCATTTATTATTGATCATTTTTGAAAGGCTCCTTCACTAATGGTTTGTTCACAGTGACAGCCACACGAATGCAGTGATGCAGCAATCTTCATTCATTTTCCTTTGGCTTAGTCTCTATTTTAGGGGTCGCCACAGCGGAATGAACCGCCAACTATTCCAGGATTTGTTTTATACAGCGAATGCCCTTTCAGCCGCAACCCAGTACTGGGAAACACCCACACATTCACACACTGATCCACTACGGCCAAATTAGTTTACTAAATTCCCCTATAGCACATGTTTTTGGGCTCTTGGGGGAAACTGGAGCACCCGGAGGAAACCCACACCAACATGGGGAGAACATGCAAACTCCACACAGAAATGCCAACTGACCCTGCCAGGGCTCCAACCAGCAAACCACTGAGCCACTATGCTGCCCTGCAGCAATCTTAATGAAGGACAAAAGCAGGAAATCAACACTCTACATTTATTATCGTTGTGTTTTTTATTCAGTGCATCAGGTGGCGGAGAAGATTGAAGCTCTGGGTCAGTTCGTCATGAAGACCAGACGGACTCTGAAAGGCCATGGAAATAAAGTCTTGTGTATGGACTGGTGTAAAGACAAGCGGAGGATTGTCAGCTCGTCTCAGGTCTGTTTAATGGACAGCAAATACACAGCTGAGCCTATAATGTCCTTTTATTTACATTACCAGACAGGGAGTTCATCTGAGGTCAATCTCCTGCTGTGCATCAATCTGTCGTTATTGATTCTTGCTCATTTCTTTCACATTGACAACAATTTGACAATTGCTGCATCATTAATTATTTACTTTTTTTCTATAGGATGGAAAGGTGATTGTGTGGGATGCGTTTACCACAAATAAGGTAAATGACAAAGTGAAGAACTGATGTTTATTGATATATTGGTTTATATATGCATCACTAATTATGCTTTAAAACTGCCTAAATAGGCATTGTTTAATTTTTAATTCTATTTAAAATATGTTTTAATGAGTGTATGTCACGTTCAGCGGATGAGGAAAAGAGCGAGGATTCAAATCCAGAACTAAAATGTGGGTTTATTACAAAATAAAACAAAAATAAAGACAACAAAAACTATCCCTAGGGGGGAAACATTGACAAAACAAATAAACTTGACTGGGCAGGCTGGCAGGAATCAGGGCTGAAACAGGACATGGCAGAACAAAGCAATAAACGACGATGAACTGGCACAAGACAGCAGACATGAGGAGAATATAAAGGAGAAATAATTAACAAACAAACAGGAGAACATAATAAGCTAATAATGAGTTAACTAGGAGGGTGGGACTACACAATAGACGGGAGAGCACATGACACAAAGAAACAACACAAGTCATGTGCTCATGTTAAACGGGACTAGAACTTGCAGCCAATGAGAGAACTCACGTGTTCACATGGAGAACAACACTAAAGCATGCAGCAGCCACAATGTAAACACCGCACCACGTGCTTGGACAACACCCAATACAAACAGAACGCAGGACAGGGGCACATGATAAACCGTGCAATCCCAGCGCCATCCGAGACCAACTAGACTGGAGCTCTGTGACCGAAAACACCATGCCGTGAACATATCATCTAGCACACCAGGGCGAGAGCGCGCATCCCGAGCATGCCCGTTCGCACGGCAAAGGCGGCGCTAATATAAAAAACAAACAGGAAATATGGGTGCTTGACCCAAGAAAACATACAAGACAGGACTAATGTCTGAACTCTGCCACCAAAATAAGAATTAACAGGACCGAAGTGGCAGAATTCTGGCAGTGTAAATATAAGAGTGTTTGATATTTAAGTGTTAATTAATTATCCAGTTGTTTATTTCTTTAACTGGTCAATGAAATCTATTTAATTTAAGTATATTAAATTGTATTTTATTTAAAAACTCTTTTTGGGTGATAAAATAAATATATAATTTTTTTATATGTAATATATGTCATTTATTTTGTAGTTTTAAAAACATAATTAAACAAACAAATGCTTAAATTCGTTAAATGCAAATATAATTTTTATTTAATGTGATTTTTAAAAAGATATTTTTTGTTGTAGCCTTTTTTATTTTATATTTATTGAACATTTTTCATGTTTTTTGTATGTTTAGATCATTTTTTATATTTTTTTGTTATTTTATTGTAATAATTAAAATGTAAAGGAGAAATGACTTATTTTGACAACTTTATTTGGTGATAAAAATAATATTTAAAAATATGTATATATTTCAATTTTAATTTCATTTAATATTAAAAAAACTATTTTTTTACATTTAATGTTTAATTTAAATGTCAAAATAATTCAGCTTTTATTATTTATTGCATATTTTAATACATTAATCGTCCTCACAGGAGCATGCTGTGACTATGCCCTGTACGTGGGTCATGGCCTGTGCTTACGCCCCATCTGGATGTGCAGTGGCTTGTGGGTAAGACTAGAGTATTAAGATATTAAATGATCATTAATTATTTTGGAGGGCTGCACTGTGATCCTTAAATAGAGACTTTTATTATGTCATCATATGCATTAACTGGCCTGTTGTCTTCCTCAGCGGGCTGGACAATAAGTGCTCGGTGTATCCTTTATCCCTGGACAAAAACGAAAACCTCGCAGCTAAGAAGAAATCAGTGGCCATGCACACCAACTATCTGTCAGCCTGCTGCTTCACCAACTCAGACATGCAGGTGTGCTTGAGTGGAGAGAGAAATGGTGAACCGCCGTCCTGCTTTTGACTGATTGCTGTGCTTTTTGTTTTATGCAGATCCTGACGTCCAGTGGTGATGGCACGTGTGCTCTGTGGGATGTGGAAAGTGGGCAGATGCTGCAGAGTTTTCATGGACACGCGGCTGATGTGCTGTGTCTGGATCTCGCTCCGTCTGAGACAGGAAACACATTTGTTTCAGGAGTGAGAACGGCAAAACAGCCTCAAAAACACCTGCAGTACCCTAGCAACCACCCAAAATGATTTAGCAATGCTATATTAAGTACATTTTAAAACCTAACAGTGCCATACCATCCACTTAGAATGTCCTAGCAAGTCTTTGCCAGAAGCCTAGTGGTTAAGTGCGCCGACATATAGCACTATAGTGCTCACGGCGACCTGAGTTTGATTCCCGGCTCGACGTCCTTTGCCGACCCTTCCTCTCTCTGCTCTCAACTATTTCCTGTCAATTCTCTGCACTATTATATCCATTAAAAGTTAAAAACCCTTAAAAATAATTTTAAAAAAGAATACCCTAGCAACAAACTAGTAAAACCCTAGCAACCATCCGGAACATCCTAATTATACCTTAACAATTCCTCATAGCACCATGTCAACAAACTAGCAATACATTTGTAATGTCTTAGCAACAAATTAATAATCCCAAAGTGACAGGCTGAAAAACCTAGTCTTGCCTTGGCCACCACAACCTAGCAACAGAGGAGCAATGCCCTAGTAACCACTAAGAACACTCTAGCAACAAAGTAGTGAGACCCTAACAAGCAACTAGCAATGTGCTGGCAACCACTTAGAACACCCTACCAACAAAGAAGTGAAACCCCTAGCAACCAACTAGCATTGCCCTGGCAATTACCTGGAGCACCCTAGCAACAAATTAATGAGACCCTAGCAAGCAACTAGCAATGTGCTGGCAACCACTTAGAACACCCTACCAACAAAGAAGTGAAACCCCTAGCAACCAACTAGCATTGCCCTGGCAATTACCTGGAGCACCCTAGCAACAAATTAATGAGACCCTAGCAACCAACTAGCAATGTGCAGGCAACCACTTAGAACACCCTACCAACAAAGAAGTGAAACCCTAGCAACCAACTAGCATTGCCCTGGCAATTACCTGGAGCACCCTAGCAACAAATTAATGAGACCCTAGCAACCAACTAGCAATGTGCTGGCAACCACTTAGAACACCCTACCAACAAAGAAGTGAAACCCTAGCAACCAACTAGCATTGCCCTGGCAATTACCTGGAGCACCCTAGCAACAAATTAATGAGACCCTAGCAACCAACTAGCAATGTGCTGGCAACCACTTAGAACACCCTACCAACAAAGAAGTGAAACCCTAGCAACCAACTAGCATTGCCCTGGCAATTACCTTGAGCACCCTAGCAAAAAGTTTGTGAGACCCTTGTAAGCAGCTAGCAATGCGCTGGCAATAACTTAGAACACCTTAGCAACAAAGTAATGAAACCCTAACAACCAACTAGCAATGCCTTTGAACTCCCTAACAACAGACTAGTTTGACCCTAGAAACCAACTAGCAATGTAGTGGCAACCACTTAGAACACCCTAGCAGCAAATTAATGAAACCCTAGCAACCAACTAGCAATGCCCTGGCAAGTGCCTGGAACACCCTAACAACAGATTAGTTGGAGTTTAGCAACCAACTAGCAATGCGCTGACAACCGCTTAGAACACCCTACCAACAAAGAAGTGAAACCCTAGCAACCAACTAGCATTGCCCTGGCAATTACCTGGAGCATCCTAGCAACAAATTAATGAGACCCTAGCAACCAACTAGCAATGTGCTGGCAACCACTTAGAACACCCTACCAACAAAGAAGTGAAACCCTAGCAACCAACTAGCATTGCCCTGGCAATTACCTGGAGCATCCTAGCAACAAATTAATGAGACCCTAGCAACCAACTAGCAATGTGCTGGCAACCACTTAGAAAACCCTACCAACAAAGAAGTGAAACCCTAGCAACCAACTAGCATTGCCCTGGCAATTACCTGGAGCATCCTAGCAAAAAGTTTGTGAGACCCTTGTAAGCAGCTAGCAATGCGCTGGCAACAATTTAGAACACCTTAGCAACAAACTAATGAAACCCTAGCAACCAACTAGCAATGCCTTGGAACTCCCTAACAACAGACTAGTTTGACCCTAGCAACCAACCAGCAATGTAGTGGCAACCAATTAGAACACCCTACCAACAAAGAAGTGAAACCCTAGCAACCAACTAGCATTGCCCTGGCAAGTGCCTGGAACACCCTAACAACAGATTAGTTGGAGTTTAGCAACCAACTAGCAATGCGCTGACAACCGCTTAGAACACCCTACCAACAAAGAAGTGAAACCCTAGCAATCAACTATAAATACCCTGGCAATTACCTGAAGCACCCTAGCAACAAATTAGTAAGAGCCTAGCAAGCAACTAGCAATAAGAACCAATAAGAACACCCTAACATTAAAATAACGAAACCCTAGCAACCAACTAGTAAGGTCCTGGCAATTACCTGGAGCACCCTAGCAACAAATTAATGAGACCCTATCAACCAACTAGCAATTTGCTGGCAACCACTTAGAACACCCTAGCAACAGACTAGTAATGACCTAGCAACCCACCAGAGCACCCTGAAAACCCCTCCAGATGCTGAATTGAGTAAATAAGTAATGAATCAGAGCTATATTTAGTCACTTCATTAACTTTTTTTCTGGTCGTCCCCACAATGAGATCTTGTCTGGTTTCCCTTTCCATCCGGGGACATTATGTTACCCACAGTAGTAGTAGAACAAGTCCAAACACAAGCACACACACACACACACACACACACACACACACACACACACACACACACACACACACAGAAGCACAATGGAGCTGTTAACATGCCTGTGCAGTGACCTGTATGTTCTGTCGTCTCTCAGGGCTGTGATAAGAAGGCCTGTGTGTGGGACATGCGCACAGGACAGTGCGTCCAGTCTTTCGAGAGTCACGATTCAGACATCAACAGCGTGCGGTAGGTGTCCACTGGCCTGTTTTCCCTCAAGGTTTTGTCAGGGAGCAAAAAAATCCAGAGGGGCATTTAGGGCATTTACAGCACCGGTCAATATTTATAGTCTGTGCAAACACTCAAAATGTCACGAGAGACTGCATAAACCCGGAAGCTTTGCTAATATGGTCATCGACTGATCTGAGTTGTCTTAAAAGGGTCTTTGGCAGCACCTTAAAGTCTTGTTTACTGAGAGACATTCTCATGACCGATTGTGTTTTATGATGTTTGCAGGTACTATCCAAGCGGAGATGCTTTTGCTTCAGGCTCAGACGACGCTACTGTGAGTCTTGCCTTCTGTATTTTTGGGAAAATTGTAGAAAATAATACTCACGCCCTAGCAAGCACTATGGAAACCCTAGCAACAAATTAGTAATACTCTAGCAACCTGCTAGAGCATGTCATGCCCTAGCAACTGCTCAGAATACATTAGCAACCAACAAACTATGATTTGGCAAAAAAAATAAAGCATTCTAGCCACCATCCTAGCAACCACTTATACAACCCTAGCAACAAACTAGTAACGCCTTGACAATGAGATGCCCCAGCAACCGCTGAGAATACCCTAGTAACCAGTTAACAATGATTTGGCAACTAGCAACATGCCCTAGCAACACCTTGTAATACCCTAGTAACCTACCAGCAATACCCTAGCAAACAGCTAGAGCATCTGACCCTCCCCTAGCAACCACTTTGAATACGTTAGCAACCAACAAACTAGGATTTGGCAAAAAAAACTAAAGCATTCTAGCCATGCCCTAGCAACCACTTATAAAACCCTAGCAACAAACTAGTTATCCCCTGACACTGAGGTAGAATATCCGAGCCATGGCCCAGAATACCCTAACAACCAATTAACAATGATTTGGCAACCAGCTAAAACATTTAGCCATGCCCTAGCAACCATTTGTAATACCCTAGCATTACACCAGTAAAACCCTAGCAACCAGCTTGAACATCCAAGCCTTGTCCTAGCAACTGCTAACAATATACTAACAGCCAACTAACAATAATTTGTCAAAAAGCTAAAACATTCTAGCCATGCCCTAGAAACCACTAATATACTAGCAACAAATCAGTAATGCCCTCGCAACCTGCTATAAAATCTGAGCCATTGCCTAGCAATCACTTAGAATACCCTAGCAACCAACTAAAAATTCTTTGGTAACCAATTAAACATTCCAATAATGCCAGAGAAACCAGTTATAATACCCTAGCAACAAACTAGCAATGCCCCTGGCAGCCAGTTATAACATCCATTGAAGAATAGCCTAGCAATCAGTTAGCTATGATTTGGCAAAAAGCTAAAACATTTTAACCATTCCCTAGCAACCACTGAGAATACCATAGCAACAAACTAGTAATGCCCTTGCATCCAGCTATAACATCTGAGCCATGTTCAAGTAAGCGCTAAAAATACCCTAGCAACTAATAAACCACGGTTAAGCAAAAAAAGCTAAAATAGCCATCATTTCCTAGCAACCACCTATAATATTCTAGCAACAAACCATTAATGTCCTAGCAACCAGCTATAATATCTGAGCCATACCCTAGCAATCACCTAGAATACCCTAGCTACCAACTATCATAACAACCAGTTCTAATATCCTAGCAACAAATCAGTAATGTCCTAGCAACAAGCTATAACATCTGAGCCATACCCTAGCAACCACAAAAGAATAGTCTAGCAATCAATTAACAATGATTTGACGAAAAGCTAAAACATTCCAGCCATGCCCTAGCAACCACTGAGAAGACCCTAGCAACAAACTAGTGATGCCCTTACATCCAGCTATAATATCTGAGCCATACCCTAGCAACCGCTAGGAATACCTCAGCAACCAGTTAACAATGATTTGACAACCAAACAACAAAAAACATTCTAGCGACCACTTATAATATCCTAGCGACAAACCAGTAATTCCCTGACAACCAGCTAGGACATGCTAGAATGCCCCACCAACTGCTTAGCAAAGTAGCCATTTAAAATACCCTAGCAACAAACTAGAACATAAGCACCATGTTCTAGCAACCATATATATACA
The DNA here is from genome assembly GCF_052040795.2 of Danio rerio. NCBI lineage: Eukaryota > Metazoa > Chordata > Actinopteri > Cypriniformes > Danionidae > Danio > Danio rerio. The sequence goes on from NC_141045.1 coordinate 5,803,071, forward strand.
ATCCAATCAGAGATGCTTTTGCTTCATGTTCATGTTTTCATGGGTGGTGAAATAATGAGAAATGTGTTGAAGTTTGTCCTCTTTCTGTGTCTGTAGTGTCGTCTGTATGACCTGAGGGCGGACAGAGAGGTGGCCATTTATTCCAAAGAGAGCATCATATTCGGGGCTTCTAGTGTGGATTTCTCCCTCAGCGGTAAACACTTGAGTTATCGCCTAGCTATATTACTAGTCTGATCAAATATACTATTGTATTTGCTAAATGTGGGGTACTTAACCAGAGTCCATTTATTGAACTTCGGTTTAGTCCCTTATTTATCATTGGTCAACACAGCGGAATGAACTACCAACTATCCCGGCTGGGTCAGTTGGCATTTCTGTTTGCATGTTCTGCCCACGTTGGCGTGGGTTTCCTCTGGGTGCTCCGGTTTCCCCCACAGTCTAAACACATGCGCTATAAGTGAAATGAATTAACTAAACTGACTGTGAGAGTGTATGGGTGTTTCCCAGTACTGGGTTGCAGCTGTAAGGGCATCCACTGTGTAATACATATGCTAGATAAGTTGGTGGTTCATTCAGCTGTGGTGACCCCTGATGAATAAAGGGACTAAGCCGAAGGAAAATGATTGAATGAATGATTTGGTTTTGAGTGTCTTGTTTGTCTTTCTGCAGGGAGACTGTTGTTTGGCGGCTACAATGACTACACAATCAACGTGTGGGATGTTTTAAAGGGAGCCCGCGTGTCCATCTTGTTTGGGCATGAGAACAGAGTCAGCACTCTTCGCGTTTCTCCAGATGGGACTGCGTTCTGCTCAGGATCCTGGGATCACACGCTACGGGTGAGTGGAAACGTTACGCAGAATGAAAATTGAGGTTAAAAATTGCCAATTACAATTCTTAAAAAAAAAAAGTCAGAATTACAAGATTTAAACGTGCAATTTCTGAGAAATAGAGTCTGAATTGCAAAGAAAAATGTTATGCTGTTCAAATAAAATCACAGCTCTGAAAAAAACTCAAATGCAATATATACACTCACTGGCCACTTTATTAGGTACACCTTACTAGTACCCCTTTTGCCTTCAGAACTGCCCTAATCCTTCGTGACATAGATTCAACAAGCTACTGGAAATATTCCTTAGAGATTTTGCTCCATATTGACTTGATAGCATCACACAGTTTCTGCAGATTTGTCGGCATGCTGCGAATCTCCCGTTCCACCACAACCCAAAGGTGCTCTATTGGATTGAGATCTGGTGACTGTGGAGGCCATTTGAGTACAGAGAACTCATTTTCATGCTTGAGAAACCAGTCTGAGATGATTTACGCTTTGACATGGTGCGTTATCCTGCTGGAAGTAGCCATCTAAAGATGGGTACACTGTGGTCATGAAGGGATGGACATGGTCGGCAACAATACTCAGGTAGGCTGTGGCATTGACACAATGCTCAATTGGTACTAATGGGCCCAAAGTGTGCCAAGAAAATATCCCCCACACCATTACACATGAACTGTTGATACAAGGCAGAATGGATCCATTCTTTCATGTTGTTGATGCCAAACTCTGACCCGACCATGTTTCTCTACTCTTGTATCGTCCAATTTTGGTGAGCCTGTGCGAATTGTAGCCTCAGTTTTCTTTTCTTCCTGATGGCTACTTCCAGCAGGATAACGCACCAAGTCATAAAGCGTGAATCATCTCAGACTGGTTTCTAGAACATGACAAGGAGGTCACCACATAAATAAAGGTTGATTGATTAAAAAGAAAAAAGAAGCTCCCGAAATAAATCAGAATTGAGAGATATAAAATCAAAATTGCAAAATAAAAGTCTAAGAAACGACTATATACTCACAAATGCAAGAAATAAAGTCACAAACTCCGAATTTAGACTTTTTATTTCCTCAGAATTGTGACTTTTCTTCTCAAAGTTGTGAATGTTTAGTCTTTTTTTCCCAAATGAAATTTGTCAGGTAAGCAACATACAGTATAAATACTGATTATTGTGTAGAGCAGATAACTAAATGTTCTATAAACATTACTGTTCCTAATTGAGGGAGGCTTTCCAGAACACTGAGCATGTTTCTTGCAGGGGCGGGGCGTCATTTTGTAAACAGAGAGTCCATTGGACCGTTATCCTTTGCTTTTGGTGGATCTCAAATGAGTGACAGCTTGACCCTGCCCCTTGCATCAGCAAACACCAATCAGAAAAGAGATGTCAGGGGGAGAGCTACTTTGATCAAAGATACACATAATAATTCATAATAAAATAAAAAATGGTCTATTTCGTTGTGTCTTTCTTCTGTTAGATCTGGGCCTGAATGTTTCCTCATCAGATTACTCACTTTTCTCACCGCCGGCTGGATTTTCTGGAGGAAAAAAAACAATCAAACCGCAGACTTTACTAGTGTGTTGAGTGCAGTAGAGTTAATGACTGTAGTGCATCTCTCATCAACACAATCACTGCTTTCTTGGTATTATGGGATGGCGTCTATGTATTCTGCGTATGAATCTGTGTGAACACGTTCAGACTTTAAATCCGAGAAATAAACAATCTTCAATATTAATCCTACACTTCCTGACAAAAGTCTTGTCGTCGATCTCACTTATAAGAGCAACACATAATAACTTGAAAAGTGGCAGAAGGTAGTTTTTTTTTCAGTTGAATCATCTGTTGAGCTGCATGCCAATCATCACAAATACTGCAGAAGACCTACTGGAACCCGCGTGGAGACAAGATTCTCACAGTAATCAGTCAAGTTTGGTGAAAAAAAAATTATGGTTTGGGGTTACATTCAGTATGGGGGCGTGCGAGAGATCTGCAGAGTGGATGATCAACATCAACAGCCTGAGGTATCGAGACATTTGTGCTGCCTATTACATTACAAACCACAGGAGAGGGTGAATTCTTCAGCAGGATAGCGCTGCTTCTCATACTTCAGCCTCCACATCAAAGTTCCTGAAAGCAAAGAAGGCAAAGCTGCTGCAGGATTGGCCAGCCCAGTCACCAGATATGAACATTATTGAGCATGTCAGTGGTAAGATGAAGGAGGCATTGAAGATGAATCCAAAGAATCTTGATGAACTCTGCGAGTCCTGCAGGAACTCTTTCTTTGCCATCCCAGATGACTTTATTAATGAGTGAGTTGAGTCATGTCAGAGATGTATGGATCCAGTCCTCCAAGCTCATGATGTAGTCAGACACAATATTCATTCAGTTTCCACTGCAGCAGGACTTTATATTCTATACTGGACATTATTTCTGCTAAAAGACGAGCAAATTCAGACCTTACTGTCCTAATTAAAGAGTTATAAATCAAGGCATGATCATATTTTATTTTGGTAAAATAAGCGTAATCTACAGGCCTTTGCAGGGTTCAACACTAAGGATTTTTTTCAAATGGCCCAATCAGGCCAAAAATTTCTCTGGCCCCACAAAAAAAACAGTAACTATTTCTTACCCACATATTTTAAATAATGTGTCAAAAGCCAAACATAACTTCAGCATAACTTGTCTTTAAATACAACTGACAATTAAAAAAAATACAACTGAGATGTAAATAAATTTGGAAATATATATGTATTATATGCTTAAATTATAGAAAGAAATAACAGATGAACTGATATATTGATATTAAATATTCAATATAGATCAATACTGAGCTTTCTTTCCTGGTGTCAGTGAAGAAATGAACAAAACAATAGGCCTAATGCAAAATATTATAAGATTAACATATGGAAAAATGATCATCATTTCTGTCAGTTTTACTAACAGATAAACAGCTCTCAGTAATATTTCAGCATGCTTTCACTTTCATATTCCACATGAAACGCACATTTGCTGGTAGGAATGACATCCGGCCCAACTCGTAGTGTCTCTCTTCACATAGCCATGACTATAACACAACCATAGTACACTCTGATACAGCCTATTTCGTTAGTTCGTTGGATCATTTTGCTTTCTCATTACAATCGATCCCGGACTGATTGTTTTGGCGTGTATCTGAGCTTGATTGCTGGATTCACATATGCCAAACGAACCATGCTAACTGGGCAAGCAAGACAGATTCCAAGATGTGAAAGCACCCTGTTTGCACGCAATTCACAGTCGCATTTAACTTTAGAGACAAGGCAGCCCATGCCCCATCGGGCCACTAACAATCCTGTCTACTGTCCCGAGCAATACTGCACGCTGGCCCCTGGGCAGTCCATATTGTTGAGCCCTGCCTTTCATATAAGCCCCTTCTGATACCAAACGATCAACTAGAAGTCAAGTTATTATTTGTTGTTCCTAAACTCGGATAGGTGTCAAGACTTTTGTCAGGTAGTGTATAAATACAAACGTATCGTGTGTTGTTTAGGTCTGTGCATGAAGATGAACTCGACGATGTCTATAGGATTATTAACTAGAGTGGTTGTTTATTGAACACTATATCTGATATGCAAGCTAACGGATTTAGTAATGCTGTCTTACTCTTAATAGTCTGATCGTCAGTCAGTTGTTATGCCACTTTACCCGTTCTTTCTTACTGTAGCAAAGTGTATATATATATATAAATATATCGTAATATATCATATAGGTTGTCATATAGACTGATGTCAATATGCATAAACTAAATAAAATGATTTTAAAGGCGATGTGGCGACTGTTTATTTCATGTTTGTTGTAGTGTGTGTTTAATTTTATGGGATGTTTAGATAAAGGTACTGGAATGGTTAATATTAAACAATTAGTTTTACGATTATTAAAGAGAAAGTTAGATATATTTAGTTCAAATCATCTTTATTTCTATTGCGCTTTTACAATGTAGATTGTGTCAAAGCAGCTTAACATAGAAGGTTATAGAGAATTGAAACTGTCAGTCCAGTGTGGTTTCAATTTCACTGCTGAGAGTCCAAACACTGAAGAGAAAATCCATCGATGCTCAGCTCCACAAGTCCCAAACCAAGCAAGCCAGTGGCGATAGTGGCGAGGAACAAACTTAACCAGTTGATGAAAGTGAAGGAAAAAACCTAGAGAGAGAGACCAGGCTCATTTTGGGCGCAACCATTTCTCCTCTGGCCAAACTTCTTGTGCAGAGCTGCAGTCTAGGTGCATATATATGTTGTTTACATAAATCAAAATAAACAACAAATCCGCATATTATTTTGTCAGAGGGTAACCCTAGTATTTATGTCATACTTGTCATAGATGCTCCATAATTGTTGTATTATTTTTCGGTCCCACTTTATATTAAGTGTCCTTAACTACTATGTACTTACATCAACAAAAAATAAATAAATACAATGTACTAACTGTGTTTATAATGTATTTGAGAACACGTGGTGATTTTGAGTTGGGATAGAGGTTGAGTTATGGACAGGTTTGGTGGTATGGGTTGGTTTAAGGGTGGGTTAAGGTGTAAGGGATGATCAACAGTGTATTTACAAATGTAATTACAAAAGTTAATTACAGATGTAATTACATACGTGTATTTAATCAAGCATGTACACAGTAAATACATGTATTTACACAATAAGTACATTGTAGCAAACTATTAATTCCTGTGTAAGTACATATTAGTTAAGGCCACTTAATATACAGTGGGACCTATTTTTCTTATATTATTATATTAATATATATATTTTCTTATTAATTATTTTTTCTTTCATTATGTGGGACCTAAATAATCATTACACATATTTAATTTAGAAAATAAATAGATATACATATTTAGCCTTAATAAATCCGTAAAAAAATTTGTACTTTTCATACACAGTTGAAGTCAGAATTATTAGCCCCCTTTAATTTTTTTTTTATTATAAATATTTCCCGATTGATGTTTATCATAGCAAGGAAATTTTCACAGTATGTCTGATAATATTTTTTCTTCTGGAGAAAGACTTATTTGTTTTATTTGGGCTAGAATAAAAGCAGTTTTTAATTTTTAAACACCATTTTAGGGACTAAGTTTTTAGCCCCTTTAAGCTATATTTTTGATATAACAAAACAAACCATCGTCATACCATAACTTGCCTAATTACCCTAACCTGCCTAGTTAACCTAAGTAACCTAGTTAAGCCTTTAAATGTCACTTTAAGCTGTATAAAAGTGTCTTGAAAAATATCTAGTGAAATATTATTTACTGTCATCATGGCAAACATAAAATAAATCAGTTATTAGAGATGAGTTATTAAAACTATTATGTTTAGAAATGTGTTGAAAAAAATCTGCTCTCCGTTAAACAGAAACTGGGAAAAAAATGGGGGCGAATAATTTAGGGGGCTAATAATTCTGACTTTAACTGTATATTTCATTCTGTTTTAAAATAAACTACAAATCCACATATAATTCTGTCTGGGGAAAACGCTTGTAAGGTAAATAATAATAAAAATGAGTTTGTATGGTTATTAACGAGGAAGAAACCAGAGGAAACCCGGAGGAAACCCACGCCAACACAAGGAGAACATGTGAACTCCACACAGAAACCCCAACTGACCCAGCCGGGACTTAAACCAGCGACCTGTGGAACACGTCAATTGAATAATTTGAATTGGCCGTAGTGTATGTGTGTGCATGGGTGTTTCCCAGTACTGGATTGCAGCTGGAAGGGCATCCACTGTGTAAAACACGCTGGATAAGATGGCGGTTCATTCCACTGTGTTGACCCCTGAGAAACAAAGGGACTAAGCCAAAGGTGAATGAATAAATGCTAAAACAAATATTAAACTCATTCGTGTAAGCTATCAAAGTCATAACAGCATTCAAATATTGCGCAATGCTTTTTACACAAATTATTATTTGATTAAATACTAAAATATTAATTAATTTAGGTAGTACGAGTTTTTTTTAATTAGTGCTTGAATTGTTGTAGTATCAGCATTATGCAGTAATATTAAGGCTAAATATCCAACACCATGGAGACTTTTATCATGAAAACAGAAGCGCACTTCCGGTA